>NC_016090.4:36870712-37170712 GCF_000004515.6 Glycine max
ACACATATATATATATATATATATATATATATAAACAATATATTTATCTCTCTCACACACATATATATATATATACTTTATATATATATATATATATATAAATATATATATCTCTCTCAAATATATTTTTATATATATGCACGCGCGATACATCTCTATATATATATATTGTGTATATATATATATATCTATATATATATATATATATATATATATATATATATATATATATATATATATATATATATATATATATATATATATATATATATATATATATATATATATATATATATATATATATATATATATATATAATCACACAGATACAAGATACATATATAATCACACAGATACAAGATACAGAGAAAGAGAGTCAATTGTAGAAGGAAATGTATTTTAACATAAAAAATTGGTAATAACATTCTTTTAATAGAATGAAAGTTAACCTAAAATAAAAAAAAAAATGAAGTTTTGTCTACTTGAATTTATCACCGGAGTAGAGTTTTTTTTTTTATTTTAATCCTCTACTAAGTAATCAGAATTTAACTAAGAGATTAGGAAAGTTTGATAAAAAATTACTTTCACAAAAGATCAAATTTAGATAATATCTAAAGTATTTAATTTTATTGTATTAATCACTGGTAACAAATTTACAAGAAAATGTCACTCAATTTATTTATTATATAAAATTTTATAAGTTATATAATATACGTGGTTTTAATTTTTTCATTTGATTATTGATTTAAATCAAATTTAATTTTACTATAATTATTTGCATAAAATATAAGTGCAATAAATAAAGAATATTTGGATTAAATTATTAATATGAAACAAAATTTTATACAATTTCAAAATTATATTAATATTTATATAAATTTTTATATATTAAAATATGTTTCATGAATAGTAATGTGCCTTTATGTATGTATATGTGAGTTTAATGAAATAACTCATTGTGCATCGAAAAAAAACTTATAGTGTATTGATTAACTAACATATTATATTCCTCTATGAAAAACTAACATATTATATAATGCATTAATTTTTGTTTTTAAAATTAATCTTTTATTTTACTTTATTAAATAATATAAAAAAATTTGAATACGTATATTAAGATATTAGTTATGTAATAATTACTTTTTTATTAATTAGTTATTATAGTTTTTTAGTAATTTTTCAATATGAAGATTCATATTTAATACATCATAATATCATAATATATAGAGAGCGTACTCACGAAATTATAATTTTTTTCCATTAATTTTTTATCTGTAATTTTTGGTTTTCTTTGTCATGAAATCCTCAATTTTGTATGTTCATTTCTTTTAATTTATTTCGATTAAATTTTAAACCTAACATATTTATTTCAGGTATCATAAAAAATAATTTAATTAACTAAAATGTTAAAAATTAAAAATAAGCATATGTTAAATTGAGGATCGGGCTTTATAATAAAAAATATACAAATTAAGATAAGGACTTAATTACATTAACAATATCTTAAAAGATCCTTATTGGATTTTTTTCTTAATTGTTATTAAGTTAAAATTGAGGATTGGACTTTATATGCATAAATAAAATATTTTTTTACACCTATAAATAAAATATTCTTACTTTACCAAAAAAAAAAAAGAGATTCTTATTGGATTTTTTCTTTGAAGTTGAGAAGTGGCTATTCGACTGAATTTGACGCCGCTAGAGTTCATAATTCGGTTTCAATTAAGATTAGGGACTGAACTACATTAACAATTTTTTTCTGTATATTATCGTGAATAGATTTATGAATTTCATTGTAAAGACATTTGACGTAAATTTTGATTTAATTATTATTAATTAATTGAGTTCAATCTCATAACTAAGCATATTATTCACGGGTGATATATTATTGGAGGGTCAACGAAATGCAAAGTATGAGCAAAAACGGTTATATTTTTGCTGTTAGAAGGTAAGATGTGAGTAGTTTTTATATGTCTTTTATTAAATGTTTTTATATGATATATCTTCTTATAGTATCCTTATGTAATATTCTTATAATTCTTCGTAGAAAAATTAACAAATAAAAAAGTAAATATATGCTTTGTTTGAATAAACATCTCTCCGTTTTTAGGCGTGAATATATTTCTCCATTATAAAAGAGAAAAAAAGTTTGAGTTTTTCATCTAAGCTAAATTAACTTTTGCACTTAATGTTTTAAAGAAGTTCTTTTATTCCACTTTTCTAAAATTTGTAGTGCATAAGTAGATTTTATCTTAAAGAAAAAGTATAATTCATTTTATCTTTTTTTATTTTTTTCTTATAATTATTCATAAAGAAATTTATTTAAATTAAATAGACAATGTTTAATATCTTGGAAATATTAAAAAAACCAATCTTCTTTTATTTAATAAATTAATAAGATAATTTATAAAAAGATATATATGATAAGAGGATGAAATTTTTCTTATATTATTCTTTTGTTTTGAAGAGTTAAAACTTTGAATTATAATCATTGTTATGCCAACTACTTTCAAGAAAAACTGTACATTTAGTCAAAGAAAGATAGAAACTACCCATTCTTTGGTATAATCATTAATTCATTGAGAAATTTGACATGTTAACTACTTTCAAGAGAAATTATACATTACAGTCAAAAATAAAAGAGAAACTGTAAATTGTGCAGTTACAAATTAACTTACACAGCTGCAATAATTAATATTAATTTAATTTAATTTTAAATATTAATTTATTATGTATGAAATTAAATTAAGTGAATGAAATTCATAGGTTCCACTTCTGCAGAGGATGAAATCCTACTATATATATTGATTACGCTTGCGTCTTTCCCACCCCATCTCCAAACACAAACACAATAGTTCCCCTCACCTGTAACCTCTCCAAGTTTAATTTGTTTTTGTTTTTCTGTTTACCCTAAAGTGTGGGATAAAGTGTTGGCTCCTTTGTATAGCATGGACAAGGCAAATAATTCTTTAAACATGTACAACCATTGGTATGCGTTCATAATAATAAAGTCGATCTCTCTCCCCCTCTCTCTCTCTATATATATATATAGGTTAAATTAAGATAAAGAAAGTTATCATTTGCATGAAATCTTGACAATATTTCAGGAGCGGCAATGACTATACTACTGAAATCTTCTCCCCTTACCTTGGCGTCTACAGGTTTGCATTCCCTCTTCTTTCTCTCTTTCATTAGTCTTATTTATTTCATTCTCTCTCATTCCTATCAGAAACAGGACCTCGGAGAACAGGAAATGGATAGCGAGGCTCGATCGTGAGGGTCTGCCAACCTTGCACTTAGGAATTTTTGGTGAGTTCATATTCCAACTCTTCCAATTCATTTTCTAATTTGTGGCTTACAGTGAATTGTTGAGCATTAACATCTATGTATGTCAACTAAGTTAGTTATTAATGTAGTTCTAGCAATACTCTCTCTCACATAATTTTTATCAATTAAAATTTATTAACAATTATAAAATCTAAGAGATTCATTATATAAAGGTTAAACATATAATTTATTTTCAATTTGATCCTCATACATAAAAACTTATTTAAATCGGTTCTGCACGTACAAACATTACCATTTAATCCTTGTCATCATATATATTCTTAATTTGGTCTATACACATGTCGCACATTTTTAATTTGATTTTTATATGTAAATTGTATTCTTATCTCAGTCACTACATGTAAGAGAATAAATTAAGAATGTGCTATACTTATATGAATTAAATTAAGAATATATTACATCTAAATTAAAAATGTACAAGGGGATTAACGACATAGAGGCCAGACATACAATGTTTATATGTATAGGGACCAAATTGCATGTATAAAGACTAAACATTTAAAATTTGTGACACATACGTACTGAGTTGTATGTTTAACCTTAAATAAAAAATAAAAGTAGAATTTCCAAAATTTATTTTTAGACAATAATATAAAGTGTGTTTAAAGAGTGGTAGTATTTCTCATGTACATAATCAAAAGAGTATGTTTGCACATTCTACTAAATATATCATGGTTTGAGTTTAACGCATGACATTTTTTTTGTTCTATTTCAGACACTGCAGAGGATGCAGCCAGAGCTTATGATATCATATCAATAAAGTTGAATGGATGGGATGCGCTTACAAACTTCCATTTGAATTGCTATGATGTTAGGTGCATTATGGAGAGTGATTTAACTCAGACCACGGAAGGAATAGCTACATTAAGAAAAGTAGACAGCAGTGGCAGTACTGAAGGATACCCTCAACAACTGAACAACTCATCTTTTTCTGAGTTTTCTCATGGCTTCAAAAACCCTAATCTGATTCCAAGCAACCCTTATACTCTTGGTGGATTTACAGCTGGTGCCGGAAGCAGTAGCGATGGCAACTTATTTGGAGGAGAGTTTCCAAATATGAGTGCTATACTGCAGCAATCACTTCAGCCTCAGAGCCAAGTGAATTTTAACAATGTTTTCAATAATCAGAACCTTTTCATCAACACCACCAACAACAACATCAACCAGTTTCTGCCTCAGAGTTCTAACTTTACAGCTGGTGCTGGAAGTAGTAGTACTGCCAATTTCAATCCAATTGGAGGAGAGTTTCCAAATCAGAGTGCTACATTGCAACAGCCACTTCAGACTCCGAGCCAAGAGAATGTTAATACTGTTTTCAATCAGAGTATTCTGAACGACGGCGACGAGGATAACAACAACAACAGACAGTTTCTGGCTCTGATTTCTAACTTTCCTTTGCTTGCTCGTGGCACCAAAAATCTTGATTTAGAAAGCTGTCTCCGTTTCACCAATTGGCCAGCTGAGTTTGGAAAAAAGTTGCTAGGTGGGAACTTGGAATTGGATTTGGAACCTTCTTCAAGCAATCTGAACGTGCCATCTCCAACACATGACATGGTGAATGAAACTGCAGAAGCTGCAAATGCTGTTGGTTCACTTGGGCAACAGATCCAACCAGTGGAACCATCTAATCAGGAATTTGGAGCCACACAGCCACAGTTACCTGCACTGAACCAAAGTCTTGAACCTGATCACAACTATAATGCCAATATTTTGAACCAGATACCACCTCAAAACTTAAACCCCAGCTTCTCTGATACTTTTCAGATTAATCCTAGTTCTGAACCAAACAACATTATTGGTTCCCAAAGTCAGACCGATGTAAGTCAATTTGATTTTGACATGAGAGAATATATCAACATATTAGAAGACGATAATTTCAGCTACGATTTTGACATGTTTGCAGCAAGGAATGAGGATAGGCAAGGCCCCTAATACTGCAAGGCACCAGGTTTAATTATCATTAGTCATTCAATAATAACAATGGGGTTTGAACAAGAATGTATGTTTTAGAATTAGTCTTAAGTCAAGTTTCTCAAACAAGGTTTTCTATTACCTATTATTGATTTTCTTGTTGTGGTAGACGAATCCAGATGGTTAGTTTTATTTTGTTACCTTCATAATATTTGGAATGTGAACATTGATATGTTTTCATATATGAGTCTCATGAACATAAGTTCAATTTGGAAAGCTCTAAAGATAACATGGTGGAACGAATTAGAGAAGCTCTAAATTAATTAGTTATCTCTTTTTGCAAACCAATTGGGCAGATGCTAATGCTTGTTTTTTATCTATCGGTGAAAAAAATTCACTTAATTGGGAAAGCTGCTTCTCGTTCATTTAGACAATGGAAACTAAATCTTGGTAAATTTGCTAATGGATTCTCATTAGTATATGAAAAAGTATATATTGTTTTACTTAAATAATAAATAAGTAAAAAATGTCTTTTTATAAAGTCAGTACAATTAATATTTTTTTTATTTCTCAAAAACGAAAATAAATTCATAATGCTAAAGCATTTAAATTTTTTATTTATTATATTTGCATTAATATATGTTAAATTTGTAAAGTAATTATTATTTTTTACCTATTGTTTTAGTTACAATATACAAGACAGCGTGAATGGATTTATTTAATATATAAAAGTTCTATAAGTTATATAATATGTGCGGTTATAATTTTTCCTTTAATTATTGATTGCAAATAAAATTTGATTCACTGTAACTAAATTCATGAAATGCATGCTCAATAAGAAAATAATCTTTGAAATAAATTATTAACAACAGTATTTTAAACAATTTCAAAATTATATTAATATTTATTTAAGTTCTTTGGTACATTAAAATATGCTTTATGAATAGTAATAGTCAATAACAAAAATACTTCTACAATATTGTATGTATGTACAAGGACTCATTTAGGGGGCAAGACCCTCTCCGTCCCCTTCATCAAGACTGTATATGAATATGTAGGAGAAAATTAAAAAGTATATATATAGAGAAAAAATGAATAAGAAAAATAGGATTTTAATTTATATTTGTTTAATTTTTTTATAGGACCGACTCAACAATAAAATAACTAAAGTTTAAATTTTAAGTTTATCAGAAGAAAAAAAATTATTATTAGTTCTATAAAGAAAAAAAAACATATATATTAATAAAAAAGATAACATATATTGGTAAAAAAATCCCTAATATATAATATAATTGTTTCATTTAAAGAAAAAAATCATAAAATTTAATTTAAGTCTCACTTGGGTCAACCTATTTTCTTATAATAGTGGATTATATTGCTAGTTTTAGACATAAGATTGATAATAAATATTTTTATAAAACTTATTATTAATTAAAAATTAAATATTTAAATTATTGTAAACAAAATTGACCCTCCCATACATTTCAGGATCCGTCTATGTGTATGTATGCATAAATACTTCAACCATGGTGTATTTATTAATTTACATATTATAATATTGTTCATTTATTTATTTATTTATTTATTTGTAAAAATTGATTTTTTATTTATTTTGATACCATTTATTAATTTACTTTCATAACAATAATCAAAATTAAAAATTCTATTACATATTTTTAGGTATTAAATTTAGTATTAATTATTTATTGTAACTTTTTACGTATTTTTTTAATATGAAAATTCATGTATTTAAAAAATGCTGATTTCATTTAATAATATAATATATTATAAATATAGGACTTGGTATTCGTCAAGTTTATAGAGAGAGGAGAGAGATTGGAGAGACTAGACTTATCTCTTTTGGGTTATACTTTATTTTCACTTTTACTAATGCAGTAATTTCAAATTAAATTAAAAGAAAGATAAAATTTATATTATACTTTACTAGTTCGAAACTGATATTTTGTATCTTTTGTTTTTTTTATAATTTGTGATTTTCTTGCCTGCATATTATATTTTATAAAAAAAATGAAAATCACATATTATAAAAAGTATAAAAATTTAAATAATCTTTTTTTTATTAAAACATAGAGATGTTAAAGACTATTTTTGAATATATATATATATATATATATATATATATATATATATATATATATATATATATATATATATATATATATATATACCAACAAGTATTCGAATTTTGTTTATACTCAAACTAATTCTCTCTCCCACAAGATTGGTCTGTTTCAAAGCAAAATGATATTTACAATTGTGATTCCATTTTCAGCTAGGAATAGAACCTTAGTCCTTATTCCAAAAAAAAATAATAATAATAAATCTTAATCCTTACTTAAATGTCAAATCACTCGAGTAAAAATTAAAGACTTAAAATACATTGTATTCTTAAAGTAATTAAGTGTATAACGTACGAACGGATTAATAACAGTTGCAAGCTAAGATGAACATTTAATTTTTCATTTTTACAACCTGGCTGACAGTGGTGAATACAGGAAAATGCCAAATTTGACAGCTTCTTTCTTAAGAGAATTACTTATTTTTAAAAAAATAACCACTGCTTTTAATTTTTTATGTATTTGTTTCAAAATAATCAGAAATGGAATGTAAAATCTTAATAAAATCAGAAGATATTTTGAATAACTTCTCATGAAATATTTTTTTAAACTAATTTTTATAATTGCAAACAAGCATAAATTAGTTTCCACTTTTGTTTAAAATTTCTATAAAAAAAAAACTCGGTTATTTTACATCAGAATCACTTCTTTTTTTTAATCTGTAACATATATGACGGCATCTGGGTGGCAATTAAATCTCGTACGAATGACATTCATGCGTGTTTTAAAAGAAGAAAACAACAAATTAAGGAGACTACGCTGTGTTTGTATAAGTAGACGTTTATTTTCATTGAACGTGAATGATGCTAGCTAGTAGCTGGAGACTTGTGTCTGTTTGTTTTTTTGTTCAACGTCCCCCAATCAAACAAACGTTTAAAGAGAAGTAATAATTCGTTGTTTCTCACAAAATGCGTGCCCACCAAATGAAACGATAAAACAAACATAGCCTCTGATTCACAAGTGCTTTGAAAAGTGAGAATAAACGTTTAATAAAACGGGCAAATAAACACATGCACTATCATTGTCTTTGCTGTTCCTTTTACTTTTTAAACCAAGATAAAAGGGTGAATATCTCAGCATAGGGTGGGAAAGAGAGGAGAGACAGATACAAATAATGTACTCTTCTTTTCTATTCTTAAGAAAAAATATTGATTTGGTTACTGTTCTATATGTACATCTCAATCCCTTACTTCATATAAACTACAAAATAAGAGTAACAACTGTTATTATTATTATTTTTTGGTGCAGCTTTTCTGGTCTTCTCAGACAATCAGACATCATCAACTGAGTCAGATCCTGGGAAGAAAACTCTACTCAGACTGCATATATAGATTAGTAAGTAGGAACAGTTAAGTATGCGTAAACTCATTTAAAAGTTTTCATTCTACGGAATTATTTTTCCCCGTTATGATAAGAGTTCAATTCATTTACACGCAAGAGAACAGACAGAAAGGCTAGTTATGACTAGTTAGATTTTTTTAGAGCAAATTATAATACCTCAGTTTCATATAATTACATAAGCATTCCTTGTGTTTTTAATCATATTATTTTTGCCTCCTCTGTAGGTGGTATTAGTATAAGGTTTGAGGGAATATTACTATTTTCAAACATAAAGGATAGTTAGAATAAGAAACTCAAATGGATGAAATTATGTGTAAACAAAAACTCAAGGAATATTATTATAATTTGTTTTTTTTTTAACACGATCTGTATCAGGAGAATATCCTTCAAAAAAAAGTATCAGGAGAATACAGAAACCTTACCCACTACAGCCATAGGTTTAGTGTGTGATTAATTGATATAATCTATATAACTATCAATGTTATTTAGCCCCAAAATTTTAGACCGAAGTTGTTAAAAACATTTCATAATTTGTCATAATTGAAGAGAAAAAGTGAAGAAGAAGACATATTTTAAAATAAAAGACTAAATGATAAAATGCAACCTTTTCCATTTTTCTTTTCAAACGTTGTTTTACCAAAAACACTTTTTTTAAATCTAAAACATGCAAGAAAGATAAAGGGGTTAGCAAGAACTAAGAAGATATATATAGTTGTAGATTTAAGATGAGGAATGTAGGATATATACCATGCATTAGGAAATGGAGAAAAACAAATGCTATATATATATATATATATATATATATATATATATATATATATATATATATATATATAATGAAGTGGATGACTTCATTTTATTTATATACCGATTGTTTGATTCATTTGGTTCAATGTAATGTATTTGTTAAATTTTGAACCAGCCCGAAACTTGAATAATCCACAAAATACTAAACGAAATATAAAGATAAACTGTTGGTTTTAATTGTTTTTCATTTTTATTAGCGTGGGTATATTGTTTGGCTACTACCCCAAATTTTATTTTGCCACTAACTTTTAGAGGTCAGGTTTTACTTCCAGTTATGTTCTAGTACACGAGATAGGAGCACATTCACACTGAAATTACAGGTTCAATGCATAAATTTATATTGAAAGGTGATGTACCTGAGGGTTTTACATGTATGTATAAATGATAGTTTGAATCCTTCTAAAAGTTAATGCCTATTATTTGAGAATTTAAGGGATTTAAATATATTTAATTATCGTTAAATTATCTAAAGGAGAATATGATGGTTGTGGAGGCATCCCTTTAAGTTGAGTTCATTGGCTGCTATGGGATAAAAATCACCTTTATTTAGGGCTTGGTATAGAAACACACCCTATGAAAAAGTAGAGGAGAAAATGAAATAGATTTTAATGAAGGAAAAAAAAAAAGAGAAAGGAAGGAGTTGATTTTCTTATTTGATTTGGTTGAAGGAAAGGGAAGGGGAAAGTCTCCTAGCTCGTTTGCTTAGTAAGGAGAAGGATAGAAAAATGATAGTAATCTTAACTATAAATAAAACTGTACATGCCCTAACCACATGGCAAATTTTCCAGTGTTTCATTGTCTGCATTTCAGTATCCCTGGTTTTTACAATTTTTCCTTCTTCTTTTTTTTTAAAAAAAAAAGAAAGAAAGAAAGGATCACAACTTGTTTTGACAAGTAGCTGTTTATTCAAATTATTTGTTCGCTTACTAAGTTATTTTCGTTGATATCTTTAGGATTTCTCATAGTTATAAACAAGAAAGCAAGAACAAGATGTTTCCAAACAATTATGATATTTCATCTGTTCAGCCTATTGTTGCTGCTTCTGAAGGAACCACAGTTTTTGGTGATCAGAGGAATGTTAGGGAAGAGCCCCGTACATATCTGGGAGTACAAAAGTATATATACCGTACTCTTTATATCTTTGCGTTTATATGTCTGCATTATATTATTCTTTATGTTATGCCTATGAAACTTGCTAATAATATGGATTTTATGGGAATTCAGGGTCACGGATAAACCAATCTATATAGGTCTAGTACGTGAGAATGATGCAACCAAGAGCGAGCGAACAAGTAATGTTTTATGTACATTAACTCAGAATTTTCATTCCCTGTATATTACTATTAATACATAATTTTTCAGGAATAAAAACTATTCACCACTTGATAGGTTCAAAATTCTAATATTGTTTACCTGTGTATCTTGCAGTATATCTTGGTGAGTGAAGCAGCATGCTCAAGTACTTTTTGATGACTTCAAAAGGGGAAGTACAATAATTAATTCAACTCTGATAACTTGACCTATCGTTTTTGAATGGAAACATTCAATAAAGTGAAAGTTGTTGATGAAAAAAGGTTTACATATTGGTCTATATAATCTAACTGAATATTTTGTTTATGGTGAAAAATAAGTAATTTTCTTATATTGTTATCTCCAAATGCAATTAATGATTTTTATTGCTATATGAATTATACTGGTGATTAAAATGTTTTTCCTTCATAGATTTGGTCATTATGCATATATGGGTGCTTCGACTGATAAATGATTTGAGCAGGTAAATTTGACAAGGAGGTAAATGCAGCAAGAGCTCATGACTTGGTGGCTCTGAAACGCGGGGGATCCAGTGCAAAAACAAATTTTCCAGTATGCTACGTTACTGTTAGATTTACGTGTCATAACTCATATATGCATGCATACACGAATATAGTACCATAAGAAAATAATCTTTAGGCAGTGCTTAATTGACAATAAGAGAAAAATAGAGAAATATAGATAAATATGATATATATATATATATATATATATATATATATATATATATATATATATATATATATATATATATATATATATATATATATATATATATATATATATATATATCTCTCTCTCTCTCTCTCTCTCTCACTCTCTCTCTCACTCTGATCTTTATATCAATCTGTGGTGGAATATATCTCCAACAAACTTGTGTTATAATAAATTGTGCTAGCTAGTCTTATTCTAACAATGTCATTCTATCTTCTAAATCTTTTATCTGTTCAATCATCTCCTCTGGCCTCCTAAAATATCCCATCAGGTTATGTTCCAAACAAAAATATTAGCAATCAATGATCGGGCACTTCTAACATGAAGTTCGTCCTTTCCTATGATTCTTTTAGTATATTGTTTTCTTGATTTTAGCTTTAACACAGGAAGGATAATATTTTAAAAATTCAGATTGATTTTAGAAGAGATTAACATTTGTTCTTGTACTGAGTGTAATGATACGCAAACACATTCACATACAGAAATTAATTTCTAGTTAATAATTTTGGAAAAGTTTTAGTGTAAGCTAACTCTTTTACTTTCAAGAGAATTCTAAAAAATCGCTGCATATTTGTATGGTTTAAGATGGAAACGTTGGCTCGACAATGTGGTCTGAATAGAATGTACAAAGAGTCTGAGTCTTGTTTCTCAAATATTATTAATTGATATTTCTTCTACCTTTTAATGAGCCATGTGATAGGTGAATCAAGATTTATTTTAGAGCAAAACCTGATTTTTTTTATGCATCAATTTTGTCCTATAATACCTTGTTGCTCCAGGAAAGTCACTACAAGACAGCATTGGAGGCTATGTCGACTGATATGACACAAACGGATGTTGTGGATTCTGTCAGAATGTAATATCAGAAAAAACCCGTTCATATCAGTGAACCACTTAATATTCCTAGTTTTCATTGTAGTTTTAACTCAATTAATTCATTTTCATTTTGAAGTGTCTCTTTTCCTAGTGAAGAATGCGTATTAATCAGATCATATATATCATTTGATATCCCTATGTATGTATAGGTTAAGTTACAGCTTTGTGAAGTTCATATCCAAGTATCGTGGAGTCATCAGGTATACACAAAAATAGTGTCTCTTACTTTCTAGCTATATATTCATCTCTCTCCCTCTCTCTCATTTTTACTTTATTTTTAAGCAGAGATTCATCTACTGCGAAATGGGAAGCAATTTTTGTTACAAGCAGCGACGACAACAAATCCCTTGGATTATTCGGTGAAGTCATTACCCCATATATTCTATGTAGTATTTTTAAAACATTTATCTATTATTTAAGCTATTTAAAGCATTGATTAGTTTCTGAGCTTTTAATTGTGATTTTTATAATGGATAAATATTAACTATTAATTAATTTATTAATTTTTATTAGTGAAAAAATTTAAAATCATGACCTATTCCTTTCTTCTTTCATCCTAACATTTATCATCAAGTTAATCATATATCTCCTTTTAATCATGTAAACAGACACAGAAGAGGAAGCAGCAAGGGCATATGATGTTGAAAGCATAAGGTTGAAAGGGTACGACGCCATTACCAACTTCAATATCAGGTTTTACAACGTTGAGGCCATTTTGAAAGGAGTAACTGATCCTGAAAAAGTAATATATCAGTCACAAGACACTGTCCCTGTGGAAGCAATGCAGCCTTTGGAAGTGCTTCAGAACATTATTGACCAAGGCTCCTCGAAAATGTTGTATGGTACTACTACTGATACCTTCGGAAGCAATGTATTTCAAAGGCCAATATCAGGAAACACAGAAGAACAGGAAAATTATGTGGCCTTTGCCTCACAAGGCCGTGAAAATGACCCTAATAGAAATTTGTCCTTAGTGACTGAGGGGCAACCTTTGGTCTATGGAAGAAGTGGTGAGGACGATGGTCAGGGAGGCTCATCAGCCAGCAGCATGTGTTTTGAGGATGAACTGACCAATGCTTATAAAAAATTCATAAAGAGGAGTTAAGTTTATAACCTCCTAGACCAAGTTGATGATGTTATATGGAGAAGTTCAGAATTATGGTTGTGAATTAGTTAGTTAATTCTCTGGATTGGATTTTTACCTTAATTTCAATATGTTGAACAGGTTTCACTGTCAAACAATTTATAGTCCATTGGTTGAAGTTAAACATTATTATAGCACCGTAGCTGTGGTGCAAATGCATGCTCTTTTTCTATGTTAGCTTGAACATTATACTTTCATATGGCAATCCTAGAGGGGATAGAGGGTCGTTAAAGCTTTGGCTTTCATTATTCAAGTTCGAGTGATTTCATTTAAAAAAAGAATATTCCTTAATTAGGCTGATTTGAACGCGGTGATCCTAGTGTTAATTTGCATGCTCTTAATTTTCTTAGTGGAATTTTGATTCCTGTTTGTATGTGGTAACATACTGGCTAAAGCTTAATTTGTTTTTCTCCACTTGAGGACACGTTGAAGACCAGCCCCCCTAACTCAAGAAAATCTCCCTACAACAATAAATAAATATATCTGGAATATGACTTACGTTACCTTGTGTCAAGTCATGCATCCAAATGCTACCAAGTATATATCGTGCCCCGAATATGAACATTGGCTCCAAAAAACACGAATTATATTGTTGTTGCAAACATTACACTATTGTTTGTTTCCATCATAGAAGGCCAATACATGCTCGGGGGTTCATACACCAAAGTGATAAAGGGTAATGATCAATCTCACCCAAGGCTCTAATCCACTGCCAAGAGGAAATCGTTATGGTTTCCAGAATTTTTTCCTCACCCTTAGTTGTAGCTGTGAAAATCAACGAATTGTGGGTCAAACATATTGCCCAAACCACTGCAAACCATATTGCCCGCAACACTTTCTCTTACTCCTATGAAAAAAAAAATGTGCACTATTGTGTATTATCGAACTGATACATCACCAATATAACAGGCCTTCCAATTTATCGAGGAGATTTGACATTCAAAAAACAAATTCCTTGTACTCTCATCTTCTCTTTCACAACCTTTAACATATGCTTTCTTCATGGTGGATTACATTTCTCTTCACCAATATTTGACGGGTCGTCGGAATTCAGTCCAAAACCATTTTCCAAGCACATATTTGTACCTTTGATAGTATACTTTTCACCCATATGCTTTTTAAAGAACTCTCTTGGAGCACCTATATGATTTTCTTAGTTTAGTGGCTAGAATTCTTTTAGCCTTCCAAAGTAACGGGGTTCAACTCCCATCAAGAATAGATCTCAAGACTTTTTGATAAAAATGAGTTATTTGGAGAAACTAAATACCTAACACAGCCACACTTTGTCTTCTTTATTTCTCTCCTTCCTCCCTTAACCAAACACAGCCTAAGTGTCAAGGAGGAGAAGTTAGTCCTGTCGGATGTACAAGTTTAAAGTGTATTTAAGTTTTTTTTATCAATATTAATTATTAGTTTATTAGATTTTATTAGTGGGAGGATTCAAACCCATAAATTATTTCTCCCTCCTTTCATCCATTATCACTAACCCAACCTTATTATATCTCCAAAGTGCATTTAAGTTACCAAATCGAACTAGCAAAAGATTTTTAGATGATGCTGGAAGTAAAAACTCATAAGCCTTTACCACAAGTGCTCAAGTTGAGTTCATAACTCCAATATATCCGTGAAAAGAATAGACCAAGGCAATATCAAGTTAAACAACAAATAACATTCAAATACGTAAGCTTTGTAAACTATAAAGAATTTGTATACAATTAACAACAAATAAATACTAAAATTTCTATTACAAATATATCTTGCATTCTAATTATAAAGCAGACACAAAGATGTAAACATTGAACATAACAAATTTTTTAATGCTACACTATAATGACTTATTTTTATATACAAAAAAATAAATCTGCAAGCTTAAGCTCTGCTATTGGTGAAGATTCTCTCAATATCTAAAATCTTTCTATTCCATTTCTTTTTAATTTTCTTTCAATTCACAATTCTTTGCAGCCAAATCTCTAACGTAGTATTCATTTTTCCCTTGGTAGGTGTAAACATGTGGAACTGACAAGGTTTACATGGACCAAACTTCACGTAGGAGTTGGTATCTAGCATTTGTGGTGGGGTTGCCACCTTGCTCTTTATGATTATTACCTTTTCCATTTTCAGTGACAGTTGGAGATGAAGGAAGCTTATCAATGATGAATGTAAGAGGGGAATCTAGTTCCTCTAGCTCCTCATCACTGGTATATCCTCTTCTTTGAACAGCTGATACATTTCTTGCCAAGTGAGACTTTCCTGCAGCCTCTGCAACTTTCTCTGCCACATTAGCAGAAGAGGGAGCCATATACACAACGGGCTCAGCCACATAGGGAAAGCTTCTTGCAGATTCTGCTGACAATCTTCGCTCTATAATAGTCTGAAAGATGAAGTTAAAAAAAAATCAATAAACTAGTTTCCAGAATTACTGCATTATTAAAGTAGAGCAGAAAGTTACAAAATATATGCTTCATGAAATTACATAAGGCAATATCAATTTTAGAATTTAAATAATTTAGAGTAAATTGCACTAATTGTCCTTGAGGTTTTCTTTAATTCCACAAACATCCCCTGCTTTTGTAACCATTACAGTCACCATCTTTGTAGGTGTTAATGTAACATATAAGGTGTATAATCTTTTCAAACATATAAGGGGAGGTCAATGTAATGTTTTCAAACATAAAAGGAGGTTAATGTAGGCATAGAAAAAATAGTAATGTTATGCATAATTTGAGAAAAATTCATGGGAATGCAAGTGTAGTTTGCTCAATAATTTATTATTATTTCCTTGCTAATGCAAATTAGTTATTATAGCCAAAGTATGATGAGAGAAACCAAAATTTAATAACCAGGTTGGTGTTCATAACAACATACCATAAAGTAACAAAATTTAATGTTCATTTTTTTCTTTTGGACCAACTCTTAAATTCTTCGAAGCTGTTAAATCTAGCAACAAATTGATGTATCCTCCTGAACAGCTTAAAAATGATAGTGATGTAAGGTATACCTCTGCATTCAGGGCCTCCAAGACAGTTCCTGGAACAGGATCTGGACAGAACTCATCCGGAGTGAAGTTACAGAGAACCCGTATAATCAATGAAAGATTGATGGTTGGACACACCTGTACAACAATAAAAGATATGGAATGAAGACAATGACAAACCAACCAAAAAAGTGAGGGTGGCATGCCACTGAAGAAAATCAGCATTTGATTCATGAAACTAACCTCATGTCTGATATTTCTATCTATAAGCATGTCTTTAGGTAGCATCAGAAGGTCACTCAAGTCATTAAGGAGAACAAAAGGTTTAGGTTCACTGTCTCTGCCCTGCTTTTCATCATTCTCACTGTTCTCCTGATCTTCTTGCAGCAGACAATCTTCAGCATCAATGCCAAACATGTCAGTAAGCAATCTAGACCAATTGCCAACCTGCAGTTCAAGTAGTTCTTCCATAAGCATAAACACATATAAACATAACTTTGCTACATGATGAATCCTTCATACTTCATAATAGTCACATTACTTATGCCAACTATGCTAATTGATAATCATATTATCATTTTTTTTTTCAATTATAACACTTTTAGTGGCTTACTTTGGACATTGGCACAAGAACAAGATCAATACCACAAGGCATCCGAAGAGTTCCCCACTCCCCAGTATAAAATCACAAATTCAAACCACATGATATCATCTAAGCAGATGGTTTTTTAAGATTATGTATGAAGTTAGACTATAAAGGGCGCTCAATACATCAACATATCATCGACAATCATCGTGCTTTTCTTTTCCAAAGAAAGAAAGCATATAAAGTAATCAATTAAACGCTAATCAGATCGGTTGAACAAGTAAACCAAACAGTATTTCTGAGAAACAAATTTTCTCATACACTACAAGCTTTAGTTTCAACACAAGCAGGTTGTCCAAGTTATACAAAGCAAACATGCTCCCATCAAGAACTGTCCCTCCGAGAAGTTGACACTATTTGATGATGAATGTTTACTATAGCCAGATAAGAAATTCAAATATTCAAATTCAACTTTTTAAACAATGTGTGTGAACACCAAAACCAGTGAAAGGGTTAAATACATACAGAATTTTTTAGCTGTGCACCAGACCCAAAGCTTAAATCTCCAGCTGGAATTGGCAAAACCTTTGAATCCACAATAGGGTCTGATATAGGATCAGTCGGGATATCAAGGGCCGACTCCCGAAGAAGAGCATTGAACATAGCAACATCTAGTCTAGCTATGCATTGTTCCATGACCTGGTAAAAGAATTTAAATCTACTTAATCCTGAGCAAAAGAAAAGGAAATTATAAACACTGCAAGAATGGAAGGATTAAGGATATCATTGATAATAATAAAAAGCACACCATTCTAGCCAATACAGGCAAACAACCACACTCATGCCCTCCTGCTCGAACAGGACAGAGTCGTTGAAAAGCATCTTGGAAAGCATTTCTCCAGAGATTGATGGAAAAGTTTCCTTGATTGTGATCACCAAGAGCAGGTCCCATCAGCTTCCCAATGGATTTATTTGAAGAGTTCCCAACTGGAGACTGCATGTAGGGAGTCAAAGCCTGAAAAAATAACATGCTTCTCAAGTTATCAAAAATACTGTGAAGAATGATACAAAGATCTACTGTATCAATAGCGTACTAGAGTATATGAATCATCAACCCTACTAATGATATATCAACTTTAGAACATATAATGATTAATTCCTATTTGGAGTTAAACCAGTAGATAAGCTAAACATGGGAATAAGATGGTTGGAATAGACAATGTACTCCTCCCACTGTACTGGACAATATGCAAGAATGATTATTTTCTTACATCAGTGAATGCATCAAATATCTAACACAAGAGACAACATCTACCTGCCACCACACTGACTCCACTATCCGAGAAAAGATCCACGATTCTACTCTTTCTAAAGCAAATGTAAAGGTTCCTGTCTCTTGCCAATCTTCAACAAGAGGCATAAAACCATTTCCTGCTTTACCACTGGAGCTACCTTTCCATTTCAGCGCCATAGACTTCCCATCGTTTCTCTTCCCAGCAGCATTTGACTCGGCCAACCTTTTAAGGGGACTAGCTTGACAGGAATTCCCAAAGGCTTGAGAAATTATCTCTCTCAGCACAATGGTATTTGACAGCCAGAAAGTTAACCTGAAACACAAATCAAGAAGAGAATATTTATTGTTCATATTCAAAATCAGTAAATGACAGAATTTGAATAAAGCACATGTGCATACCTTGAAACATCATTACCACAAGACCTGGCAACCAAAATAAGACCAGAAACAGTATTCTTGGCAATCGTTGCTCGCCTTTTCTGGGTCCAATGCTTACAAGCATGTATATAGAGCCTAGAAAGGCGTCGAGCAGGTGTGTGCACCTTGTGTGCTGAGCTTCCATGCTCTGGTGCAATGGAATAAAGTGACACTTCAAGAGCAGCAACTTCTCTAAGCTCCTCTTCGAGCTTTTCAATTCGTAATTCCATTTCTTCAATTTTTAATTCTGCAGCTGTATCATCCTCATGTTCACCATTTTCTTCAGCATTAACTGTTTCATGAATTTCATCTTCACTTCCTACACTCTGAGCACCATTGGAGGATCCATCCACAACATCAGGTTCCTTGACCTCTTGAACAGGTTTTTCATCTACACCTTCAGAAGATTCTGATGATACATTTACAGGAACTTTCACAGTCTTGGAATTGGTTGAGGGAGTATTTTTGTTTGTAACTTTGGAGGGCCCTTTATTTGAGTTCATAGGTTTCTTTTGATTGCTATTCGATACCTTCGATTGCAATTTATTAGTTTTTCTATCAGATCTCTCCTTTGATCCACGGTTGCTTTCTGAAGGATTCACTTTAACCTTACTTTTAGGATCTTTTGAAGCCTTTTCTGTTCTCTCATCCTCATTTGTGAAAGAATCACCTTGGGAAGATACTGAATCCTTTACTGTCTCAGTATCTGAGACTTCTTCATTCCCTTCCTTTTGCTCTTTCTCCAAATCACTGGAACGATCACCAGCCACTTCATTTTTGTTTTCATTAACTTTCATCTCGGCAAGTGCCTCCTCAGACCTGTTGACATCATCCACATAATGTATAACCACATTTTCATAAGTTTCTGAATTCTCTAAGGCCGTGTTTGAATCACTTAGAAAATTATTTGCAGTTGGTCTACTATCCTGGGGTGTCTTAGATTCAGTTCCTTTTTCATTCAATGTTTTGGAAGAATTATCTTGATGCAATTTATTCTCTCTCCTTTCGGTTCTTCTTGAACCCTTTGTCTGACTATTCCTTGAAGCTTTTCTCTTCTCAATTTCTTTCATGCTTTCAAATTCCTTCAAATATCAATCAAATAAAGATGATGTGATAGGGGGAAATGATAGCAGTAACTAACCTTAGCGAGCTCCTTAAGCCTTAGTTCTCAAATCCTAAAGTCTGTTTGTTTGTAATCACTAACAATACCTACTCCCTAGAATAGTGTTTTGGCTTCCACCACCAGAGAAGTGCTTGTAAAACCTCTCTATCTTTCCAGAGGCTCAAAACAACAATTGTCTACCTGCAAAAGTATTGGTAAAATAAGTGGCTTGATTCTCAGAGAATAATAGACAAAAATCGTATAAGGAAACCAATTTTGATTATCGGGATAAGAGGTGAAGTGAAGACATTTGAAACATTCATCACAAATCACAATGAGTGTCAAAGAAATGGAAAGCCCAGAAAGATGACTAGTGCAGAAAGTTCACTAATATAGCATACACAATTTGCAATAATTGAAAGGGAACCAAGTTCAATTTCAGGCCACAAAAATTATGCATAAAATAGATCAAGATCTCGTTTAGAAAGTATCTAATAACTCTTACTCCATGAGGGTAGGCAGCGGAAGAAATCAAAATGTGAACATATACTATAATAAATAATAATAAAAAATACAACATGAACAAAATTACAAAAGGCACGGATGGATTAGTTCGAGTTCTTTGATAAGAAATTCTGCATCCATTTTGATGTTGTCCACACTAGTGAAATTTTAGTAAGTTCCTAAAATTAAGCAAACATATGATATCATCACTTTTTTGTTTTTACTCTGTGCAGGAGCAAGACATGCGCCATTGCGGACAAAAAAAAACTTATTTTGTGGTACCAAGTCGAATTAGTATGGAGTGACAGGGACATAGTGGTACCCTGGAAAATATTCTCAGCAAAAAAGAAAAACAGCCAAACAAACAAGATGCGGCCACCAAGTTAGAGTAAAAAAATAAACAAACAAATGAATAAATAAATAAAAGAATCTCTCGATCGATTTGCGATAAACCAAGCATAACAGAGACCTAGAACAGAACTAGAGGGGGTTTAGAAAAACAAATATGATCACCAACGTCATCACAAATCACATACATCAAATATGCCAGCTGGCTATATTCCAATAATTTCAATGAAGACCCCTTATAACAACTGTCATTAATCAGTCTAAAAACGTTGTCTTTTTTTACTAACTATTAACTTTGACCAACCCAACCCATCAAGGAAAAAGAGTAAAATTAATAGTGGAAGAAGCTTAGGCATTCAACTGCTACGACATTTCCTTAATTTCCACCAAAACCAAAACCGAAGGAAAAGGAAGTTGCATCACAGTCACTATTTAATAAGCAGAAGCATAAATAAACAAACAAATAAATGAAAAAGGCAGAAAACGAATGAAGATTCAATGCATTAGGATTAAAGACAAGTGGGTTCTGAAGATTTTATATTAAAAGACACCTATAACCGTACCCAAAGAGATTCTACGTTTCTACATAGAGATAAGAACAAAAACAAAATCGTGAAAATGGGAAACGAAGAATTATAGAAAAGCCAAAGAGGGAAGTTGAGTAGAGAGAAGAAACGAGCACGATGTAGGAGGAGACAAGCGAAACAGGAAACGGGTGAGTGTGTAGTCAATTCGGGAGTTTTTCGTGACGGTATGATGTACTATCTCTCACGTGAAACGGACAGAGAAATGTAAAAAGAGAAAGAGAAAGAAAGCATAGAATAGAAGAAAAGAGAGAACAATAAGTAGCTGATCCGAGTCAATCTTTTAACATATTAATTTTTTAAGTAAGTTTTTAAGTGTGAATTTTATAAATAAGAAAAATATGATTGGAAGAGAAGATTTTCTTAAAAATATCAATTTTCCGTACAAATTATTCATTATTAAAACTAATTGATATTCCATATTAATGTTGATGAAAAAAAAAGGAGTAAAAAGCTGTAATGTAACCCTAATAATAAAGGATGATGGTATGGAACAGTTACAAAGGTTGAAACTTAACTTACCAGTGAGTCTCAAACACGCGGTTTTGTCTTGTTGAAGTGGTACGTACGCAAAAATGATGGCAGACAAAAGAATCCTTGGGAATAGCAACGTTGCAACTGTTGTTTTCTTTGTGTTGTTTTTGTTACATTCAAACGCTCGATGAGAGGTTCTGGAGAGTTGTGGGAGAAGAAGAAGAGAGTGCGGGAACGTGCACGCATTTTAAAACGGAACAGGGAGTCGTGGAGGGTAACCGGGAAAGGGTGTCGGTGACCGAAGTTCACTGGGTATAGCCGGTCATCATAGTCAACCTTTTCGTTATCTGAATGGGTGCGATGTGATCCTTGTGGGGGCCCTATTTTCCTAACACGCACCGCCCCTTCCCTCGTCCCATTCTCCATACTTTAATTACATGATTTAATTCCTCTTTCTTTTCTTAATCTCTTTAATAATTAGGTTTAGGACCCAGACATTACAACTTGTCAGTATAATTAAGCAGGAGTATATTTAATAATTTAAATTTAATTTTATTAAAAATCAATTTATTAAAAAATCGGTACTTTCAATACAGGTGTTCCTAAAAAAACTAATTCAGGAAATTAAAAGCAAAAGAAGTATACAAATATTACTATAAACATATTGTTTCGTAATTTTTTAGTACAATTTTTTTGTAATTTTCAATAAAAAAAATATTTGGTACTTAATTACTATTTTAACATATTAATTAGCAAGACAGTTGTTCAATTTCTTTTACCAAACTCAAGTTCTAGACATAGAGGCATCGTGCCTTTCAGTCAAAAAAAAGTAACACTTATTTTTTAAATTCCTTCAAAAAAAAAATATGATTACAAAGATATAGAGGCAGGTGATAATTTATAGTAGTATATTCTTTTGGCAATAAGGTGATAATTTATATATGATACTATTATGAAAATAGTAATTCTCAAATTTGTATTTTTTTTTTAAAAAATAAAGTCACTGATTACTTATTTCGTGATTTAAAGAAAATATAAAAATAATTAAAATTATAAATACTTCTTATTTTCTCATTATATAATTACAATTCACTTTCGATGATTTTTACCACTGTATATTTCACTAACGAAAATTAAAAACATAAAATTTGGCAGTGGCATTAGGCCATTAGCATTAGTGACTATATTTTGAGAGAAAAATATGTTCTAAAAATTAATATGAAGAAGGCTCAATTGTATTTATAAATTTCTCTACTATCTATAATAATTTTTAACTCCACAATATATAAATTTTCTTCATGAAATATTGTTTATTTGTAATTTTTGAATCCTCATTTTTCTCAAATACTTTAAAGTTTATGATGGATTTGGGATACGAAATGTTTTTAAATGTCGGGAAATGAATAAATATATATAATTTAAAATATTTTTCAGAAATTAAAATTAGAAATATGAAAAAAGAAGATGTTAGGTAAAATTTAATATTTCATTTCTAAATTTTAGAGAAAAAGAATTAAAATATTTTAAATGGTTCAATTTACAAAGGTTTTACATAGTAAAATAAAGTATTTCAACGTTCTGAGCAAATAAAAATTTGATAGAAGAGCTTAATTATATAAAAAAAAGGGTAAAAACTATTAAGAGAATTAAAATTGCACATTAATTACAAAAAAAATATATTAAACCTATTAAAATGATATCACACATAGTTAAGAAATATTTTCAACCAATTTCGTACGGCATTTATTCAGTGTTAATTTCCTTAAAACGATATGAAAAGGTTAATTAATTCCTTATGGTTCCATGGTCGTTTTCATTGGCTGCTCTCATGTTCCATTAGGCCCCAATAAGAACATAGGAAGTATCCCCTAACAAAAAATAAATAAAATCAAGGAAGTAGTTTAACTGCTGAAGGGTCAATTTAATCTCTTTATTTCTCCAACCAAAAAAACCCACGCATTACTGCTTAAACGTTAATTGCAGAATTTCTCACTTCATGTCAATACATAATTATGTGCTGTATATATGATTATTTTCTTATCATGGATGTATAATGTCATACTCCAAATTGAATTGAATAAGCTAGTCCTCTCTTTTTTTGCTACATTTTTATTATTTATTTATTTATTTTAATTAATTTTGTCAAGTTATTAGTTTAGTTACGATCAATATCGATCATAATTTACAAAAACATTACAACCAAACCAAATGACAAGTCAAAGAATCAAATAAATATGATCAAGTTAACTTAATCTATTTTTTTTCTTCAAATTTTGTTATATCTATTTTTAGTATTTATATATTATCATATAAAGTGGCACTTGGAATGTCAGGTATAACTAATTTAACATGTTAAAAATTATAAATCTCGTTATTCTATGTCAGCTAGCATTATTTTCTGCAAGTGCAATAGAGCAGTAATTAGCTATTTTTCGTTTTTTATTCGCATATTTTTGTGTTAATGTAAATCTATATATTTCTTTGATGAGAAAATAGGTTATGTACTTACACTTATTTAATTATAATTTATTATATATGATAAATTTATTGGTTTTTATAATAATAACTTTAAAAGTCATATGATAATTTATAATTTAACAAAAAGTATATAATTATTTTACATTATAAGTGGAAGATCATTATTTTTTTATATTTTTATCCCACTTCATTCACCCATTAACTTTTTGTTAGGAGTTTTTTAAATGCATCCAGGTGCTTTTATGTTCTTTGATCTCTCTTTACTACATTTTGTATAATTATATATTTATATTTAACGAAAAGGGGGAACTGAAGAAGCATGCATGTTTTAGCAAGCAAAAACAAAAGCAGCTTTTTTGTGGAGGAAATAAAAGACTATTGTGAGTTGGTTTTATATGATTTTTTGGAAATATATATCAAAAAATAACGAGTTGCCTGCTCTGAGATAACGTACAATTCTCAGTTCCTCATTGTTTCATTGTGCTGATAAATAGATAAAAGAAAAACACATTCTTTCAATGTATTCATTCTTCCTTTTCTTAAATTCTGGTTAGACTATATATATACAGTAATATTAATTTGAAATATTTAATAATTTCAAATAATTTGTTTAATTGACTTAATTTTTTTTGTCAAACTAAAATTAATCTAATTGAAATCCTTTAATTTTTTTTTAAAAAAAAATTACCTTTTCTAACTTGAATTAATTTGATCCATTAATTTTTTATTTTTTATTTTTTATTTTAAAAGTTATATTTTTAATTTTTTCGCATGTAGTATTTGTCTTTAGAGACAATCTTATTCAAGACGTAGAACACTAAACATAAGTACACCTCTAAACAAACATTCTAAAAATTTATACATTTTAGACTTTAATATTCAAAATTTTCTCTTATTTTAGTTTTTTTTTTCATTTGTATTGATATTTCTGTCTAATGTTGTTAATAAGGTAAGAGGCTTAAAATTTATACATTGCACAGGTTTACTAAAATTCTAGTCAAATTTAAATATATATATATATATATATATATATATATATATATATATATATATATATAATCATTATTTAATCATAGTGGAATTACTATTTGAAAAGAATTTAATTTACCAAAAAAAAATATTGTTAGTAATAAGAAAAATAATTTATTGGTAAAATAAGAAGGAAACAAGTTTTTTGAAGCTGAAGAAAGAAATTATAAAATGTATTTAAATTAAGATATAATATTTTTGTATTTGTTAATTATATGTGATATACTAATATTTAAAATTTAAATTTCAACTTATATTAATTAATTTTAAAATATATTATCTGAGAGGAATTAAATCATATATATAAAGAGAGAGAAGAAACAGTAACAGAAACATGAAGAGGAGTTAAGTTATTCTAGGAATAACTCTTGATAAAGTTATACCTTTTAATAACACTTTGTATATATTAAATTATTAATTAATTCGGTAATGATAAAAAAAATTACTAATTCAGCTGTTGAATTATTTTTATTAATTCAACCATGATTCACATCAAATTTTAAATAAATTGTTCATTTGAAGTGATGCAATTTTATAGTTAATATTTACTTAAATTTTAAAATACATATTATATGTTAATTTGAATTAATTTAATGACATGTATAAAAATTATAAATGTTATAAAAGTTGTGTATTTGATCTACTTATATAACTTACATCAATTCTTCAATATTAATATACAATATGATTTTCACTGAGTCAATGTTGATTTTATATATATATTGATTTTTCATGCCACATTTTACAAGAAAATGAACAATAATATAAATATATTCAAAATATTATATTTATATATATATATATATATATATATATATATATTAAAAGTATATACATATTAATTTAATTTTAAGGTATATAAATGAAATATTAAATAATTTTAAATTAATATAAAATTTTATGTATATAATATATGTGAAATAAAATTTCAACTTCATAATAAATTTTAAAATAAAATTATTGAATTTTAAAGAAACAGTATTACAAATTACACCCGTATAGTATGATTTGTCATAAGAATGGTAGGTATATAATGTTTTTATGGGATTGGTAGGTATAGTGGAATCGTATTATATGAACAAAAAAGTAGAAAGCCAGGTTCTAAAGAGATAGAAAATCAGTAGGTAAACAAAATAAAATCCAAGGATTTTGTCATTTTGTGTGAATGTTTATGTTTATTGTAAAGTCTAAAATCTGCTAATGATATTTCACCATAATTTTCTCTCATATTTTAAAATAGAAAAAGGTGTCTTCAACTATAAATTTTTAGATTATATCAAATAATTCTTCAACATTAACTATTATCTTGATAAAAGACCAAATATTAAAAATTAAAAATATGTGAGTATTTCAATAAATTAATATGTATTTTAATTTTATAAATACAATTAAATTTATTTCTATATAAATTAGAAATCTATTTACTCTTTTAAATAATAATAGAAAAAGATATATATAAAAAAGAGTGAAAAAACCATGGGGCTCATTTCAATAATTTGGAAGGGTTAATGAAAATGGGTGGGTTGATGGGACCACACCACACTTCAACACCAAATGCTATAATCAAATGCTGTCAGGTGAAAATGAGATCAACGCGGGCCCCTTAAGGAAAATAGAACTCTCTTAACTCTTATTCAGCATTTATAAGACTAATGATATAGAGAGACTTGTTATTCTGTTTATTGATATTTTTTTTCTATTTTCTTTTTGTCACGTTATAGTATTTATTACTACACTAGATGGGTAATATATATAATATTTTTTAGTTCTTATAATTTTTTTGTTTTTCTTTTTTATATAAAAAAATTAATCCTTAAAACACTTTAAATAATAACAAAAAAGTGTTATCTAAAATATTATAAAAACAAAAAAATAAAATAAACATAATTTATAAAATCTAAAAATAAAAAATAAAAAATTTTAAGAACTAAAAAAGATGGTGGCTTTATGTTTTTTTTTTTTATACATATACTTTTCTCGGGTCATTGCTTAGTGGATGTTATACTAGTTTGAGTTTTTGTTGATCAGGGATGGTGCGTATGTTTAAACCAAATGTGCTTGGGGCTTTGACGATGGATGGAAACTATGTCGTGCTCATGAGTTATCCTTTGTGTTCATAATTTGGTAGAGAAGCACAAGGAAAGGTTAATGATAATTTTGCATATTCTTTTATTTTAGTTTTAACATATTCATTTAAAATACTATTCAAAAATATTTAATTAATTAAAATGTAAGAAAAAATAAATATAGACTAAATTTAGAATTTAATCAAAATCATAAAATTTTAGAAAATTAAAAGACTAATTATTTCTATTTTAAAATGAAATGACTAACATTAAGAATTTTAAAAAATAGATAGATCAAAATTATATCAGAATTATCGAATGATGATTCTGAAATAATGATATGCATTTCGAAATTCAGTAATTGAACAAAAATAGCTATGTGATTTTAGAACAAGCGTGTAAAAAAGGTATGAATAGTAAAGTGAGATTGATGCAGGGTGTGGTGGGAGCACAAAGAGTGGACCAAAGCTGTGAAGCGGAAAAAGAAAAGAAGGGAAGTTCCACCGACAGGCATATATGGCACTTGAGAGTTGAGACAAACAATAGAAGATCACAAAGGAGATCATGCTGTTTGTGTTTGTGTCACCATAAACATCTGGCAATGCGCCTTTAGATCTCATCTATTATCTATTATAGATTTATAGTATAGTACTACATGTGATATGTAACCACATACATAAATAAAAATAAGATTATTTTTAAAATATTTTTTCTTAAAATTTGATATTATGAATAAAAATAGTCATTAAAAATAAAATTGTAATTAAATAAAAGATATTTTAAAAAAGATAACGTTAAATAAAACGAAATTAATTATATTTACTTAAATTTAATATATCAGATGACTTTTTTTATTTATATATAAATATAGAGGAAGTATATGATTTAATAAAAGCACGGGTGTACGGTTTTCTTCTAAAAATACTTATAGGCTTATTATAGGTAGCACCGATGAGATATTAGAAAAAGTATAAATGGCCTAGTTTACATTTCATTTTGGGGTGTTTGGTTGCCACATAATTTGGCTGTCTCTGTTTTTGCTTGACCAGACAGTGACATATCATAGGAGGGGTGTGCTTCATAATTCACTGTTAGCTAGGTTAACTAGGTTAGGGTTGAGTATTTGAGTAATGTATTGACTATCTCAATATTAAATATAAAATCTATCTTTAATTCAAGTACCTGTAAAGTAGAAGAGCTACATGAGTAGGGTGATGTCAGACCAAAACAGTGAATCCTTTACTTTTCAGTAAAAAAACTTTTTGTACTAAATTTTATATTAGTTCTATTAATAAAGAGTGAATTAAGTTATTTACAAGAATCAAAATGTAAGTTCATTAAAAATAAAGTATTACAAATATAATGTATATTATTACTACATTTGTCTAAAATATATATTGTTCTTATTCAAAAACATATCCTTAGAACCTATTTGGTTGTCCAACAAATTTGATTGCCCAAATAATGACGAGATTTGATTTTTTTTTTTTTATTGTCAAGATTACTTATGTGATCAATTGATTTTGAAAGATGTAAAATTTATAAACTCTAAGAGTAGATTGATTCTAAATGTAAGAGTTATCAGTCTTATTAAAGCATGCTCATATTTACATTTTCAAAGTTATTCTTTATTTAAAATAATTTTTTAAATTAAATTTTAAAACATTATTTTAAAACATAATTAAATTTTCAAAACCAATCCTTTTAAAATCATTTTCAAGAATTTATTAAAATTTAAAAGGAACCTAACTTTAATTTCGGACAAACTGCTTTTTACTCTCTTTTTTTCCCCTTCTCCATTACAGCAAGCTGCTTTTTTACTTAACAGATCTAGTTAGCGAACGATTTCCACACGATGCTGATCAAAGGCCTTCCCGTTTGGATGTTGAAATTGGGCTTTGGTGGGAGGCTGATCCACCTATTATAAGAACAGTGATTTGTGTTGGGCTTGCGTCGGCCGAGTTGTCCAGCAGTTGGGCTCTGCTCACTCCAGTTGGCAAATTTAGGGCCGTTGCTTCCTGCACCTCTTATCTTTTTTGGTTTCAAGAATCGTCAATCCAGAATATAAATACACTTTTTTTTTTTTTTTTTCTAGAATGACCAATCCTAAAGATATGAAAAAAATATTCTGAAAATGCCCTACTGACATCGACCATCCTTGGGGCTTTAACAGTCCGATAATTAAAGGATGATTAAGCATTAGCCTTCTGGAGTGCTCACTGCTCATAACATAAATTCTTATTTTAATGTTGAAGTATGTATATAAATTTTTAATGTACTTGACCTATATTTTTAAAAAAAAAATAGAAACATGAATTTTATGAAATAATTCAAAAATAAATATTATCTTTGTATTATTTAATTAGAAGACAAATATTATGATATTTTAGAAAAAAACGAACCTTATAATTATAATTAATTAAAGAAAAAAATGTGTTTTTAGTTACTGTACTTTATAAAATTCTTAATTTGTCCTAAGAAATGTCAAGAACCCTACTAAAAATATCGTGAAATCTGTTTCTTAATTTTATAGTTCTTCAAATTAATTTGATACCCAACCATCAATTACTAACAAATAGTGGTATATTACAAAATGTGAAGGCACGAAGAAGCCTACTTAATACGTACCATTTTTTCTTAAAAAGTTAGATAATTAAATATACTAATAAAAAAAGGTCTTGATATTTTATAAATTTATATTATTATTAATTTAATTATAATTTATTATTTTGATGATAAACTAATGTCTTCAGTCAAAATTTTAATATTTTATCCAAGTATATGATTAAGAAATAAACTACCTGGCTTTTGAATAAAAAGTTTCTATAATCGATTAAATCAATCCAAATTTCACAAATCAATGACATTCATATTACAGATGCAGAAAGTGAAGCACTAGAACAAGATTTAACAATTGATCTCTCTCTCTCTAATTTTTTTATAGTGCAGAACAAATGCTCCTCCCTTCTTTTGAACTGTTCCCCCGTTCCCTTGATGGTTAAGCAAGCAGCCAAAGATTTGGACATTCTCCCTTTGCAGACCCAAAGTTTATAACTTGATTTACTATTTGTATACGAACCAGAATTAAAATTAAGGAAAGAGATGTTATTCACAGTAGATGGCCTAAACTCTAGAGGATTATTCCACTGCTCTAGTTGACTGTTTGACCATCTCATTTCAACTTTTTTCACCTCAAGCCCTTCAATGTGCTCCATCATCATCCCTGCAGTCCTGTGTTTTATCAACTCTTGGCATCCTGGCCTATATAGTCCAATAACCCACCAGCATAATTGGTGAACCTTCTGTAAGTGATGTCCATGTTGATGAATCTCAAATTTCTTAACAATCCTCTCTTTGAACCAGACAGGAAGATGCCATTTTCAGAATTTGCAGTAATGTTAATGAAAACTATATTTGAGATTGAAGCCTCCTTTCAGGTTGAGTCTCGTGGGCAACTCGTGACATAGATAGACTCCGCTCTCCCCCAATGGATCATAGTATCTTGTGCTGATTCATGTTTGAGAATACAATGTCACTTACATTTCCTGCACAAGGAAGTTGAAACACTTCAAATCTATGTTTTAAGGCTAGGTCTTTATAAGCACAACACAAGTTAGTATAATAAAAGCGCTCATACTAATCAGGCTCAATAGAAGTAAGAGGCTTACTAAGTCAAGAACAAGTTACAAAAATGTTCCAAGAGAAAATAAACACTGTGACACAAGGTTTCAATGCTTGTTATTTGTTGAAATATAGGGTGAGACCTACTAAATCGAGAGTAGGAACCATTACATAGGAAGTGGGACTCCCATAAATTTCAATCAATAACAAGAAAAAGTATATCAAAGAATCCATTAGTAACATTCCTCAAATGTTCAATTACAATTAAGAGATTAAGAATATGTTTGAAGAGATATTAACACAAGTTAGAAAGTCTTGTTTCATAACGAACCAAGTTAGTGTTATAGATACATGCTTTGCATTCAACATTTGGAGACAAGAAAAAATAGCATTCACATAACAAAGCAATAGTTTCTGATGCAATCATTCATCCGGAAGAGAAGTAAGAAGAAACATGTTACCTCCATCACGGATCTGGAATCCAATCCCTCTATGAGAATCAACAATAGCGATATTGTCAAACACAAAATGCTTGAAATCAAACCAACTAGCACTGCCGAGTTTAATTGCAGTCGGTGACTGTAAGGTTGTAAACAGGGCCCGTGTACTACTTTGGACAGATTGCATCATCCCCGGTATCGATGTATCCTAGATTTAACTTGATGTATCCTAAATTTAATGACATCAGACCAGATTATTTGTTTAATCTATTTGTTAAAATTAATTTTACAAAAAATTAAAAAAATTAAAATTTGTAGATTTTAATAGATTCTCTTATATTACAACACATTTTGTTTCTTTTAATACTAAGTTTCTTAAAAATGAAATTTTTTAGGAGATATATAAGATAAGTTTCGAAAATGAATTTGTAGTAAGAGTCGAGTCTTTTATTACAAATTATCAATAATTACTTTTTATCAAAAATATTTTTTCATATCTATAATCTAGGTATTTTATTGGTGATGGATTCAAATCGAATAGAAATAAGGAGATTAAGAGTGTATTTGATTTGTATTTTTATTTTTAATTTTTATTTTTTGTTTTTATTTTCTGAAAACTATTTTTATTTTTAAAAGATTAAAATTTTAAAAATATGTTTGGTTTGATTTCTTGTGCTTTCAAGAAATAAAAACACTTAAAATTCAGATTTGCTTAAAATTATATTTCTTACCACCGTCTTTTTATTATTTTATTATTTTCAACGGTTGGAAATGAGATTTTATTATTTTCAATATCTAATTTATTTGAAAAAATATTTTCACTGAAAATGAAAACAAAAATTCAACCAAACATATTTTTATCACTATTTTCTATTTCCAGTAAAAATGAAAACAGAAAACAACTAAATCAAATACCCTAATGTTTTTATTTTAAAAAATTACATTGAAGCCCAAATTTTAGTAAATCTTACACAGTGAAGCTGTAAGTTTGGATGAGGAATAAGGAGGAGCAGGAATCAGAATTTGATTAAATGAAGATGCAATATTAGTAAGAAATACGAAACAGCAATAAGCAGGTTGATTGAGAGTAATGTTAGAGAGTTCAACATTGTTGCAATCGAGAAAACCGATGAGCCTAGGTCCGCATTCATCTCCTGAGCAAGCCCCAGTTTCGTTCCAACTAACCATAATGTTCTTCCTCGGATTTTCCTTCACCACGACTCCTCGGGGTATTCCTCCAGCCTCGTGCCGCCCAGGATGGTGGCCCCAGCCTCCAGCGCCACGCCGGATTTCAGGAACACGATGGCCGTCAGGTATTTTCCCGGCGCCGGGAAGGTGACGTGGCAGGGACCACCCTCCGGGCAGGAGTTGATGGCCGACTGGATTGCCGCCATGTCGTAGCGGAGGCCGTCAGCGGCGGCGCCGAAGTCGGCGACGGAGAACGTGTTGGGATAGGTGTGACGTGGCGAGAAGGGAAAATAAGAGGAACCTGGCTTCATTTCTGGATTCTCACTCTCTACGCTCCACTACCTACTCTTCTTTCATAATTAATAATTTGTATATATTATATACTATAGGTTCACTTCTTCTTCTTTTTTTTCTGGTGAAATACTATAGGTTCAGTTGACTCAAGGTATATGATTTTTTAATTTATCATATGAAGATATTATTATATTCATAATTCAACGCGCAAGACACAATTAAAAAAATTTCTCGGTCCATGATTCCATCTGATGTATTGGAAAAATACATATGCTGAATTATCATGTTATATCTTACATGTGTAAAGTGATAAATGACTAATCCTTATTCTTCGATGGAGAATCTATGATCCAGTTCTATTCAGATGAAGCTAATGTCATTATAATTAGATATATTGTCCGTATAGTTAAACAAATGAATGATTTTTTAGCTTTCCATCTTGGTGCCATTTGGATTCACAAAATGAGTAAACGGATGTGTCAAAACCAAGTCAATCAAAAAGGTAATGGGAAATGATAGGAAAATTTCTTGCAGTGGAAAAGATTTTCAAGTTTCCCCAAACAATCACCCGGATGCACGGGAAAAGCTCTGTCAATTGCCTGGTCAACTCACAATTTACAAATATGAACAATTTTGTACACTTCCTGACACAAGTAAATTATAAGTTTACTTACTTATTTAATCCTTATAAGTAAATTTGTTAATTTCTCAATTTTACATTTTAATTCTCAAAATATTATTGTTATTAAAAAATTTTAACCAACAAAATTAAAAAAATTTAACAATAAATTTTTTTTGAGAATTAAAATATAAATTTTGGTGACTAATTTTTTTTTATTAAAATTCATGACTAAAATATTCACTTATGGACTAAAAATGATAAGTTTAACAATTATAGAAATTAAACCTAAATTATATTAGTTTGCTTGAAAGGATTGAGTAAACAAAAATAAATCAAATTTGCTGAAAACCAACATAAATCAAAGGACGAATCAGTGTATTTATGGTGTCCTATTGTGGATGTAATTTGGAGCGTTAACTTTGCATATCTGATTTTTATCAAAGAGATGAAAGAGGTATTAGGATCATTGAATTTGCCAATCCCCAAATAAATAGATAAACTAGAGACTAGAGTTAGTTAACAGAGGTGAGAGCAACAATTTTTTCGATTGTATTTGAATAGTAAATTTTAACTAAGGAAAATAATTTATTAGAGAATTTAAATGTATGTAATTTAAAATTTATTGTTTTGGTGTTTTTTTATGAAAAATTTAAATTTTTGAAATTTTAAAACAGAATTTTAAACAACTAAAAATATGGAATTTTAATTTCCTCCTAAAAGATGAGAAATTGAAATTCTTTTTTTTATATAAGATTTTCTAAAACGTTTAGGTATTTCATTTATAACTTTCATCCTCTTTTATCACCTTAAAAGTTCCCGAAATCTAGTTCTCGAATTACTATTCCCTCACACCAATGATCCTCTTCTTCCAAGAAACACCATCTGAACTCGTGGAACATCAATTAGGTGTGGACGTAGGGAGACACGTAGAACTGCATCCACTAGTCTGGAGAACAACCGTCGTAATCATCACACGACAGAGGTGCTCGACGGCAAGGCCTGAGTCTTGTCTTGCACTGTTGACTGAATGTTGTGGTCGGATGTGGTGATATAGTGGTGTATGTCGATATGTCCCTATTTTCTTGCAACTTTTCATATTGCATAAGTATTTTTTTTTGCAAGTACATCAATCATATTTTTTTTCACTCTCACAATTTTTATTTTTTTTGTCTAAATATAAAACTTTAAAAATAATAAAATTTCAATGAAGTATTAAAAATTTCTAGAATTTAAAATTTTTTCCTCATCGAAAGACACTCTGGTTTCATGCGGTGAAATAAACATCTTACTATAAGCTATGTAGTCATTGAATTTACTGATGCAGGAGAAGTCGTGCGTGTTCGTTTGCGGCGATTTGTGAAGTGGCACTTAAAAGTTAAAACTATCGCCATAAAGCGTCCGCGCAGTCCCTCTTGCCTCCAAAATTTTCCACTCTTCCTTCTTCGATCTCTGGTCCAACGTACAAGTGAATTAGGACTTCGGACTTTAGTGGAAATGGGTCATGAGTTTCGGTTTTAGTTTCTTGGGCTTCACTTCAATCCACTTTATCTTCTCTAATTTTTATTTTTATTTCAATCGTAACATATAAATAACTAGTAATAATTCTTCTAAAAAAATAGTAATAATAAATTAAATAAAGCATAACATATAATAGAATAAATTAAATAAAAATAACATATAACATAATAAATTAAATAATAATAATAATTAATAATAAAAAATAGAATTGGGGTTATTCTACTCTCCAGCTTTAAGATTATGGCTTATAGTCCAACAATAATGTGCATGAGTCCATTTCAACAACATTTAAATTTTGAGATTAAAATAAAAAGGGTACGAAAACTTACATAGAGAAAAAATAGATTTAGTTCAATTAGTTAAATATGATATTTGAGTGTTGTAAATCTTTTGATATCATATTTAATTTTTATGGATAAAAAAGACTTAACAGATTAAATATTACTCAAAGTCAAAGTAGCATCTTGCTACAAATCAATGATTATAGGAGCTCAAATATAGCTTCATCCGTAAGTAGAAGTCAAGTGTCAACTGTATATAGTAATATGGCTTTGGTTGCTATTTTTGAAAAATTATAATCCCAACTGTTGAACAAAATAATAATATATCTAACAATGAGAAATACCAGTGCACCATGCGTTTATGAGATGTTTGGCTATGTGTTTATATGAAAAGTGCGTATTTAACGTGAATTATAGACTTATAAAGAGTATTTTTCATTAGACGTGAAAGAGCTTATCTACAACTAATTTAAACTTATTTTGAAACAAAAATATTTTTGTAAGTGTTTAAAAAACTTACATAATGGTAATACTTATTTAAACAAAATCTTAATTAAGTTATCTATTCATATGGGACCCGTGTCTGGCTCTTGTTCTTGCCAACATTTCTTCATGCAAATTTAATTATTGTTTATTTAAATGTAACAAGCGTTTTTCACGACATTTTTGTTTTTAAATGAAATTCAAACTTCATAAACCCCATCTATTTTGCAATTCAATATTTAGAAGTTTCTTTAGTAAGGTTATTAAATTTGAGAGAGTTTACGTAGATTCGTGAGAGTTTCATAAACTCAATTCGTGGACTCGTAAAAGTCTACTTCATATAAAAATAATAATAAAATATTTATAAATAACATATTAATTAAACATTTTAATAATGTAATAAAGCAAAACAGTAAATCATGAAATTCAGAATATTTAAATAATCAAGTCTAGTAATAATACATCATTATTGGATAATAACTTGTAAAGGTTATAGTAGTGATATATCATTCTTATAAAGATTTGATATTATTAAATGTGAGAATTTTATATTTGAAAATAACATGTTAAATGAAAGTATGTTGAATGCTAAAAAGACAGAAAACAATAAAAAATAATTTACATTTTGATCTAATTTTTTTAACTTATTAACTCGTTAACTCAATAGTAAACTCGAGAGTCTATCGAGTTTACTTAGAGTTTGTAAAGTTGGTCTAGAGTCTACTAAAAAAGAGTTTACTCAAGAGTAAACTCACAGAGAACAAATTAACTTGTAAACTCGTAATAGTTAACGAGTTAACTCGAGAGTTTGATCACCATACTCTTTAGTCCAACGAAGAAAGCAATGTCTCATAGTAGAACTGAGGGGATCCGAGGGTAAGACAACAATATAAACCGGCTGCACTGCCGCTGGAATCAACAACAACCAAGAGAGTGAGAGACTTAATGCTTTGTGATTTGAATGGGAAAAGAAAAAATGCAAAAGAAAGAAAATACTGTAAGTAATTCAGAATTAAAGTAGCTTGTTCAGGAAAATCCTCGTAAAGAGCCAATCATCTAAGAGTAGCATTTAATGAACAAAGCACTCACTCCCATGATAATAGTTCAGTAACAGTCCGTTCTATGATTTTACAATCTTGAATCAATCACCTCATGGATTGAATAAACCCTATAGTTAGTATACATAGTAATTTATATAAGAATAGCATGCCAATTATTCATCTTACTTCCGGGCCAAAGAAAATCCAGGTTTCCAACCGCCTCTGACAAATAGAAGACATGGAAACCCTGCTAAATCTGGAGAGTTGAGACCACTCAAATCACAGCTAACTGCAAATACTATATTTGATATATACACTACTAGGCTAATAGCTACTGGTACGACTTCTGTACGCTTTCAGAGCTCCATCTTCAATTGATTTGAGTGCAGAGAAGCTGCAACACAATTTAAATTGAACTTGAATACATTTCAAATTTTCTTGTCCAGAAAAAAAAAAAAACTTTAAAAGATCTCAGTCCTTTGTATGTTGTATTTGAATTAACTCCTTTCTAGCTATTTGTAATTTCAATTAAGCGACTGGAATGCGTAATTTATTATCTATGAGCAATAAGTATCCTTCCAAGATCCCCATATGATTTTCATTATCAGAAATTCAGAATATCCCATTCAAAGACAGAAAACAATTCCAATCGCTATCTATTTATGAAGTCGAGGGCCAATGGCAGTAGGAACCATGATGCGACGGAGTCAGAAATTTTTTTCGATCTTGTGAGGTAGTAGACAATAATAGAGGCTAAAATCATATTCTACCTGAGTTTGCCGACGAGTCATAACTCAAAAGTGAGTTTTCCGGAGTCATGAAATTATGGTTGACTTCTTCCCTCTCCCAGAGAGGTTGGTGGAATGCATCCAATTGCCACTGCTGTTGATAATGCTGCCGGTTGCCATTGAGTGGGATTTCTGGCCACATGAGAGGTGTCACCATGCTAGGTAAGTTATTATCCATTAGAGATGCCCCCTGTAAGTTACAAAGGATATTTTAATTTTTATCAGCAGTTCTCAACATTGTACTTCATCAAAATTACACATGCCTAACTCTACGGTTCTACCTTTAGGCTTTAGCTGAACACATTTGAAAAGTCATTTTCAATTCTGTAAACCAAGCGGGGCAATCCCTACCCTGACTTAAGGATTAAGAAGTAACGACTTTAAAAATATGCCAGAGGATTTGTAATTAATGGCTAGGATGCCAGAGGATTTGTAATTAATGGCTAGGATGGATTTAGGCAATCAAGCATTCGTCTGACATGCACATTGCTCCTTAGTGCCATGTTCATCATACTGTTTCCTAGTTTCTCTGGCATGACATTGACATCCAACAGAATGGCATAAATCACAGTAAAGCATCACTTTCGGTGTCCCGCATGTACCATTTCAATTTTCAGACAACTATTAATTGAGCAAAGACAATTAAATACAACGATAACAAAATTTTGAATTTTTTATCAATTACATTTCATCTACATGATGGATAAAGCATAGAGCACCAATGGCTGCAATGGAGGCAGAATAAAAAGTGCATTATCCCTCAAATATAGGCTTTTAGCTACGCCGAGGACATTTAGAGTCTTCAGAGTTCAGATTACTCCCCCAGTCAAAATAAAAAGATAAATTGTAATTTTTTCAACAGATGATAAAATTGAGTAAGTTCAATTAATTTATAACTTACATCAGTAGCCAATAAACTGTCGAGGCTGAAATCAATTCTAGGGTTAACTGCTGCCAGTTTCATTGATAAGATCTGCAGCCAGAGCATAAATCAGTGAGATCAAAATCATATTGATGACAGTTAAAGTAGACAAAATATTTTTACAAGAATATTGTAACTTTTGAGCGAGGGCGAGCCCTGGTGCAGCGGTAAAGTTGTGCCTTGGTGACTTGTTGGTCATGGGTTCGAATCCGGAAACAGCCTCTTTGCATATGCAAGGGTAAGGCTGCGTACAACATCCCTTCCCCATACCTTCGCATAGCGAAGAGCCTCTGGGCAATGGGGTATGAAGTTTTTTATTGTAACTTTTGAGCATACTCACTAAATAAACAGATGAATAGTTCAAGGAGTATGCAATTTCAAGCCTCAAGTCCACATTAGGAGGTGAGAATAGTAGGTAGACCCATTAGGAAATTTGTAAGTAGATTACAAGTCATATAGTCCAAAATAATATGACCATAACTGCTAATGCTTAATGCTTGCTTACAGTTACAGGCAACCAATATTTGTTCCAAATAACCCCCAAATCCTTCTAGTATACCACACTAACTTAAGAAGGCAAAATATCAAATTTTAAGGCACCAAAAGAATTCAGAATTTGCAAAGTAAACCAGACCCTTTCTTTCAAAAAAACTTAAGCATAATCCATAATTTTAATTGAGAACCAAATAGATAATAATTAACAAGCATAGCCTGCTCATTGTAAGAATATATATGCAAAATGTCTGCAATGTGAGAGTCTGACCTCCACTTGACGCTGTAGAGATTGCACATGGTTGATGATTTCATCCAGAACCATTGCCGTCCCTGATATCTGCAGAGTAAATCAATTCATGTCAGCTATACTTGACCTACATTAGCTATTTCGAGAATATTAACACAATCCAAAGGCACTACAAAATGTCAAAATCGTAGAGTGTCTCTGTAATTAAGGCTTCCATATCAAACAAAAACAGGGGCTCATTTATGGAACAAGCCTAAAGCCTGTATGCAAGTGTGATGAAAATGGTAGTACATGGTAATTGGGCCAGAATGAGAGAATAAATTTTTGGTAATAACTTATTAACTTATACTTATACGAATATACCCGATTATTCATCCCCCATGCTCCGAAATATTACAGACTAGAATGGTTTAAATAATACTTCAATATCATCAAGAAAGAATGAAAGATGCATGGTAAATTTTCATGCATTGCAGCAAAGCCCTCCAATCTCTATTTATGGCATCATATTGTTCACAACTCAATTTAAAACCAACCCATAAATGTGATTTCAATCTGTTAAGTGTTTGATGTTGATATAAACACTTGAAATTTAATTTTCCATGTCATAACCTGTTCTTTTGGGATAAATCTTGAGGTATGTATTTCGTTTATGTTAAGGTGACATTATTATTATTATTATTATTATTATTATTATTATTATATTAAAAATGAGTTTAGGTGACATTAATTTGATCGTACAATTGACCCCAGCCAGTTAGGTGAAAGGTCTGCTGGCTGGCAGTTGCACTCCAAAAGTACGCATTCTTTTCTCGACCATTTTCTTCATCCCATAAATGATGGATACCAAACTCGTAAAGATAACGATACCATCACCGCCAAAAGATGGATTATATTTTAATATTTCACTTGCCAAAGGGACCCATGGTTATGGATACTATACTAGTTAGAAGTTCTAGTAGAACCTCCCCCTGCCCCCCATTCTCTGTCTCTTCCGCCCCACCCGCCCACCATTCTGTCTCTTAAATAAGCCAGAAGGCCGAAGAAAGGAACGATAGGGGACTACCAAAATTGTCGTGTATAATCATCCATGACGTGTTTTTGTGTATGCATGTATTGTCCTATTCAATGAATGACAATGACCTTATCACCAAAAAATTACCACTTTAATATATGTATTATTCTACTGCTACATGCAATTTTTTAGGAGTACTAACTATTTTTCTGCATTTTGTTAAATTATCTGTTTTAAAAATATTTAAGTCAAACTTAAACTCAACTATTTAATAAAATACATTTTAGAAAAATAGTAATGGAAAAGCTGAAGAGAGCAATAGATACTCCGTGTGGAAGAATGAACAGAGCGTACGCCCAAAACAAATGTTAGAGGAAATTGTTATGTGGATGAACGAAGTTATCATTACTTGGGCTTTTTTTACCAAAGTACACCGGAATATTCTCAGCCTATACCGAATTGTTTGGCATAGGTTAATATTTCGGTAGTTACAGAGGTAGTTTTGAAACAATTTGCTAGTAGGATGTTAATTTTCCAATGCTAGCAACAGACAACATCTTTTGTCATCTCACCTAAAGCACAACTACACTGGCAACAGTGGAACATAACAAAAGGAGTCACGTCTTCTTGCAAGAGTGCAATTGATTAAACGACTACTGGTGTTTTGATTGTCATTTGGCAAACCATAATTGAATCTAACCGAAAAGTACCTTTTTCCACTTCTACTCAAAGTCTCAAACTATGGTCTACGACCCAAAATCATGTTAAAAAACATGACTATGCCAAACATATTTGTGGATAAAAGTCAATTTTCTACAAGCCAAGGTTTTGGGCGTGCAAACTGTAATTCAAATATGCATCAAAGCAGGCTAGACATAGGTCCACGTTGAGTCAGATTTGGAAAAATAAAAATTAATTGATCCAATAAATTGAGATTGGGTTGAGTTAGATAGGGTTCAACATATATTAACCTAATAGCTTACTCAATTAGATTGGATTTAACATAATTCAACCCAATGCAACTTGTTGAACTAGACATAATTCAACCTTTTTTAGTTGGATGCAACTGGATTGATTGGGTTTGATGAGTTAGTCAAGTTAGTCCAAATTGATAGTGTAAAACAGTTTTATACTATAAGATGACCATTAAACTCTAATTTTAATATTAGAATAATATCTTATTTTACTAATTTGTTAAAAAACATAAATTAAAAGCACAAAATATTCCATTCAACCAAAAGGCAAGTAATAAATCCATGTCTACAGATACTAAAATTACACTATCTTGAAAGTATGAAATTAGTTACATTTTCTTGAGCTTGAGTATGAACACCAATGCTCTATTTCCTATTTAAACACTACCAATTATCATCCCTACCAATTATTCCACCTTCTGTATTCCTTCCTTTATTCTTTCCTTTTTCTTTATTCAACCGGCAGTGGCCCATGATGAAGTAAATCAGCCCATTTATTTATTATTTTAAGGTTCACTTTGACATTGACTGAGATGCATGTCCAAGTGTTGGCAGCTCAATCACCACCCCTACTAACTATTGAAAACTCGAATAAATTCAGTTTAATTTACTAATTGTTGTTTAAATTAACTCATTTTATATAAAAAAATCCATAAATTCCTGAGAAATATTTAAAGTACATTTTTAAATTATTCTTTTTCAAACATTTATATATATACACACACAAATAATTGCCAGTGTTGGGGCCTTCACCACGTGACAGCACTTGGTGAAAAGCACTAGTGCCGTTTTGTAAAAAGCCATGTGGAGTTAAGTCTTTTCTTAAGTACTGCTTGCTACATGGTGAAAGCCCTATTTTTTTTAATTTTTTTTTTCTGTTTTTCCATGCATATCAGGCTTTGATATTTTTTTCATCACATAAAAACTCAAAAGGTGGTGCATTAATTGTATGAAAAAAAAAGTATGCCTTTAACCGAGTGACAACACGTGTCCCATTATCTTATCAAGCGTAGTCTTGTAAAGACGCCAACTTCACGTGGCTTATACATGATTACACATGAAGCTGCGCCTTAAGAGTTGTCCACTTAGACTGTTCAATGAAACAGGAAAATAAATCAAAGAAAAAAAATAATAGTAGAAGAAATAGAAAGATAAAGTAAAATAAATAAATAAAATATTATTTCAATTGTTAGAAATATAAAAGAAAAAGTGATTATTTTACTTATTTAAATAAGTGGAAGAGTAAGTAAAAATAAATAAATTATACGAATTTTTTAATACTAATTAAAAAATAAATTTTTAGTATATCATGTAGTTTATTGACATAAATTTATTTATAATTTTTATATTACAAAAAAATCTTTAATTTTAAAAAGTTAAACAATCCCACTTTAGAAAGAAAAGTTTTATATGTGGAATTCACACAAAAAACTTTTTTCCTTCTTATTTTTCATATCAACCAAATAATAAAATTATTATTTCCATCCTAATTCATTCTTTTTGTATTTGGTTTATCTTTATTTACACTCGAGTAAAGATAGAATAAGAGAATATAAATACCCTCAACGTCTCAGCTGACGAGAGACTCTTAATTAGCAATGTTTAAGGCTTGCTTATCCGTGAATAATCCATCTTTTTTGTCTGGGTTCAAGGTATGTAGGCTAAGCTCTATTTGATTGGATGGTACACAATATTGCATCTTAAAGCTCAGCCTATGAGCTTCCAGACTTTTTTTTGGGTCAGGACTAAAATATGGGCTAGGGTACACAAGTGGGGTGCCTTCCAGCCCTTCCTACTGTTTTTTTTTTTAATAAAAAAAGGCCCCAAATTATTTAAAACAAATTTAAAATTATTGTAATTTGTTATTTCCGAAAGTGACCAATTTGTTCAAAAAGCCCCCCTTTACTTACCTCGCTCGCTCTATTCAGGTTAATATCGTAGAAGATCTTAAAGTAAAGAGTTTAACTAAACTAACCTTCGAAAAAAACTTGTAACCACTAACCAGAAAGAAACCATCCAAAAAGGCAAAAGAAAAAGAGAGGGTGAAATTACACAAATGCCATGTTTGACACTAGGTGCCAGTGGTCGCTTCTCTTGATGTAAAAGCAATCACTTTGTTTAGAGGGGTTGAAAAGGTGACAATGACAAAAAGCGTTGTTTTAGCTCGTAACCTAGATACATAATTACACTTTTGGGAGAAAAATTAGACGGAAAAGGATGGCATAATCCAAAAGAACGAACAAAGCACAATTAATTAATTCTAGTAACTAAGGGTTTAAGGTTTTAAGGTTAAGACCACAAAGGAAGAGAGACCGACCTTGTCGCAGCCTGGGACCAGCTCTTGCAAAAGCTTCATGCGAGCGTTGATCTTCTCTCTCCTAGCCTACAACAGAAACGCAGTAGTCAGTTATACACTTATACCATAAAATAATAATAATTAAAAAACATTAAAATTTGGCAAAATTATAAAATACACTAAAGTGATCGAAGTTAAGCAAATTAATTAGTGATTAATCAAGCGTTTACCCTTTCTGCCAAGCTATGGCTATCAGTGGCTTGACCTCGACGAACTCGAACATGAACGTAAGGAAGCTTCTCGCCGTCACCGGAGGTCTCATCGGCGATGCTTTTACTCTTCTTCGACGATCCTTTAACCTGGATTCCACAAAATCGTGTATTAGTTCACGTTTTGAGCATTCAATTCTACGGTGAACAGAAACCCTAATTCTCCAATTTGCTGCAATCAGGGAAAGTAAGTAACGTTACTGTTAGCTTCTTCTCTCGCTCCTTTCTCTTGGCGGTCCTCTGATTGTTGTTCTCCACCGCGGGATCCGAAATGCAACCCAGCCTCGAGCTCGAGCACGGGTTCGAATCGGTCTCCTGTGGCTCGTTCTTCACTCTATCCAAATTCGAAACGGAACCGGTCCCGGCCGGAACCAGGCACGCCTCCTCCGGCGGAAGCGGCGAGTTCTCGCCGGCGAACACAGAGAACTTCGCGGCGCGTTCGATTAAGGCGGCGTTGGAAGGGAAGGTTAAATTGCTGCCGAAAGAGTTGGGCAGGTAGGGTTTCTGGTTCGCGCTGACGTGGCAATTAGGCGGTTTCCGAGCGCTGTCGGATTCCGGCGAGTGAAGGAGCTCCACCGCCTGCGTCGGCGGGAGTTCAAGCAGCGCGGTGAACGAGTTAGCGTTTTCCGGCGCCGGCACCGGCGCCATGATTCCCTGAATTTCTTCGTTGAATTGAATTGACTCGAGCGTAGCGCCGTCATGCACGGATCCGCGCAATCCTCCCGGAGCTTGGTCCATTGAGCGAACAAAACGCAGCGTAGAAGGTCCAATTGAACCGTACACACCTCAAATTTTGTCTTAATTGGAAGAATTATGAACCGTAACAGTGTTGAAATTGGAGAGAATGAGAAAATGAAGAATGTGTGTGGGGAATTTTGTTATGAGTGAGAGATAGAAGAAGCAAAGCTTCAATGGCGGTCAATGAAATTCTCTCTCTCTTTCTTTCTCTTTCTCTCCGGTTCTGTGATTCTGTCTCTGAGATTGCTTCTCGGCCATTTGAAGTACTGCGAAAGCAACGTTGCTACGCTACGGTTACTCTACTACTGTTGAATCATACGAGTACGGTTCCAGCCATACAGTTTCGTTGAGGTAAGGTTAAAGGGTAGGTTGGGACCACCACCCATTGAGGGCCCCATCATCTGGGAATATCATTTTATTTTATTTTTTATTCAGAAATATTATTGATTTCAGTTCACCGTTGATTTCGTTTCGTTCTTTTTTTACCGCACAATCTGTTTCCTCCTTTTTACGATTACGGAGATTCGACAGACCAACAGGTCCGTGGATGAAAAAGAAGCCCGTTGGAGCATTCCGTATCCTAATGTGATTGACATTGTAGAGCAGTTTTTGCTATATTTGGGCCATTGAAAGCACTTCTTAATTCATTCATTATTTCTTTCTGGAAGTTTATCACCTTGCCTAATCTCGTTCCTTCAATAATTTATTGTTTCCGCAATAACGTGCTTCACATGAGCACAAGGTTAGCGCTAAGATTCGTCTAATCAAAAGGTTTACCTTTGTTTTTAATATAAGGGCTCAATGGTAAATTTAATTTGATTTTAATGTTATGAAATTGTGTGTTTGAATCTGATTGTAAATTCACGTTAAATGACTAAGTGAGTATCATTTTGCTTCAAAAATAATGCATCATCCATGTTAGGACACCCTATCAAACACTTACTATTTGAGTGTAAAAAAGTTTCATATTATCATTTAATATCAATTTGATTATGTTGATATATTATTTAAGACTTTATATTATATGCACTTTTAATGTAAGATGTTTCTTTTTCCTTCTTTTTTTTTAATAAAGAGCGTTCATAGGTTGTTATTCATTATCAAAGTTTGAATAAAATTAGGAATTAATTAAATCAAAGGCTGACTAGCTTTAAATTTAGCACCATCCCTAAACAATTGACAACTTCATTTGGTTGTGCATGAGCGAATATAACAGTTTAAAATGTTTTTCAATTTTTAAAAACAAGATTAAGTGAATACCCAAAATTGTAGTCATTTTATTTCTATCTTTCCATACATAACCGAAGAATGGAAAAGATTCTTCAAGAGTCTCAGGTTCCAAAAGTGCATGATAAATATCGCCAAAGCCCAATACTGCAGAGGAAATTAAGTGAAACTCTGCTTTACGTAAAGTTGTCAGAGTACGCTTAACCTCTGGATTTGAAATTACTGCTTATATACCCGATATTGGCCATAATTTACAAGAACATTATGTAGTCTTAGTAAGAGGGGGAGGGTTAAAGATTTACCCGGTGTGAGATATCACATTGTTCGAGGAACCCTAGATGTTGTCGAAGTAAAGGATCGTCAACAAGGGCGTTCTAGTGCGTTGTAGATTCTTATCCAAGACTTGTATCATTTGAAAATGCCATGTGAATCGCTAGAAACATGTAAAGTGTGTGGCTAACCCAATAACGAAAGTTTCGTAAGGGAACTGGAGCAGGCTACCATGAGACAAGATTTTCTTTCTAAAGAAATTCGATTCGGAACTACGATATGTCCAAGGTCCAATATGGAAAGAATTTCAGAGGTTTTCCTTGACTTTGTCTGTGTCAACAATGAAGGACGTCACCAAATTCATTGTTTATGAAGTTTGTTGAGATCAAGCAATCCACCATTTGCTTGCGATCTAACTCTATAATCACATGGTAGAAGTTTAGCGTAGAGACCTAATTGATAGTTGTTGGAGCCCTATTGTTTCAACCTCTTGAGGTGTCGGTCGGGCTTCCATGAAAATAGTGCCATTGCTTTGAGAAAATGGTCTTGATGGTTCTTGCAACAAACTAATACACCATAGATACTTGCATCACTAAAGACAATTGCATTAATTAATGTTACATTTTATGTGGTCAACAGTGGATTTTGTCCACCTATCAACATGCTGATTTTGATTGCTGCAAACACGAGTAAAATTTTAAGCTTGCGCTGATTTTCATTTTTGAATAAATTGTGTTGCCAAATAGAGTGATAAACAAGTTGGCTTTTGAATATTCTCCCACAATTTTTCATTTCTTCGACGTGATATACACCAAAATAAAGATGTCACTTTAAACATGTGATGAGTAGAAAAAATTCTGAGTAGGAGAAAAATGACACTCTTTAAATCCTTAGAATTGTGAATTGGTTCATGTAAAGATGACCAGAGTCCACCTTTAACTCTTATTTCTTGTGTATGCATGTAGCCAATAAACTGTGAGTAAGTTTCAATGCAATCTATCACAATAAAGGCATGTGATTGGACATATAACTCCTTTGGTAGTTAATCTCATTCTTATGGGGAGACATTCTCTTGCAATTCTCCATATTTAAGATCTTCATTTTTTGAGAGAGATGCATTTGCTAAAGAGAATTTCATGTCACCAATTTCATTTGTTAAGGACGACCCATCGTACACCATGAGACAACCTCAGACACCCAACCCAACTAGGATTATTACACCCTGACATGTCAGAGCAAAACAATACTACAATATGAGAGTGTGGTGACAAGACGGGGGACACAATATTCTAACATAGAAGAATGATCGAGTCGCATTTTCTTGCAATTTTCCATATTAAGATCTTCATTTTTTGTAGAGAGATGCATTTGTCAAAGAGAATTTCAGTCGTTTTCATTTGTTAAGGACAACTCATCGTACACCATGAGACAACCTCGAACATCCAACTAGGATCATTACACCTTGACATGTCAGAGCAAAACAACACTACGATATGATAGCATGGTGATAAGACGAGGAACACAATATTCTAACATCTCAGACAACAAAAGAATGATCCAGTTGCGCACAAAGAAATATACTTCCCAAATGAACAGTAGTCACTTGATATTATAAGAAGAGGAGAAACCACACTCGGCCATCCAAGACACTCAGATTCACATTAGGGCATAGGCTTGTGAGAGACTTCTCCAAAGACACTCAGACTCTAAGTCTCCTCTGTAGTCAGTGACATTCTCTCCTTGTGATTTTAAGTAAATATGATTCTAAAGAATTTTAAAACCAATATCATAGCCTTTTATTTTAATTGGCTAGACTTGGCAAGCAGAGTCAAGTCCTATTCAGTATGTTAGTAATTGGATAGGACACATTGGTGTACCCCTATATGGCTATATCACGGGAACAAGCTGTTTTCATTTAACAAGTTTGCATTGCAGTTGCTGGGGGAGGAATTGGTGCATTCTCTCGGAAGACCCTGACCTCACATTAGTATAACGAAGCCATTATGAAAGTGAAATTATATTGGTTTTCCTTTGTGCGACACTAGTATAATCCATTTCCACAGTTATAAAAGCGAATAATGAAGATCTCTTTGTTAGAGAGACAAGGCTATACCTGTTATCTTCTGACTTTAGGGGACTCTTCGATCAAGGACAATGGACAATGTACCATTAATTCTGCCATTCTCCTGCAATGCTACTAAAGAGTCACTCTACACACATGAAAGGAAACGAAACCAGAAAGTTATAATTAATTGGTAACCAAGGTTAGGTAGTGGACACCATTCATTTAGTTTCAAATTGTACCCATGTACTCACTTAACCTCCCATATCCAGCGCTGTCTACAAAACAAAATTTTGGTAATGATAAGTTAATGTATGTAGGTATTCCCATAAATGTCCTATGACACATGTGAATAATGTGATATGCAAAACTTGTGTACCTTTTTATTTATCATGATTAGAGGTTGGAGAAATAGTGTTCTATCCTCTTTAATTTTGCTCTGCTTCAAGCGGCGATAAAAAAAAAAGGTAAGAGAGGATGATGAACACTATACCTATTCACGTAGGATTGAAAATAATCTGAACTAGATTACATGTTACTCAAAATTAATTCGACTCATCAATATTTGAAGAAGGAATGATACGTAAAAAGGTAATTAAGTAGGGTCAACAGTTTTTTAATCTTTCCGTTTTGGGGAGAAAGAGATAAGAAAGATGAATTTATGCATTGAAAAATACTAATTTATCCTTATTTTTATATTTTTATTGAAAATATTTATGTGATTTTATATACATATTTTTTTCTTTCTTTTTACATTTTATCCAATTTTTTAAATAAGAAGAAAAAAAATCTTTCCTTTTTATTTTCTTCTATATCAAACATATTAAAAATGATCTCACTTTCTACTTATTTTCATTTTTCGTTCTTTCTTTTCACTTTCTTTCTCAGAGAAAACATACCCTTAGAAAAATTTATATGAAATTCATATGAATTTATAAAATATCTTATAAACTCTTTAATTTATTTCAGTAAGTTCCATGTATAGTTAAATTTAATATACAAATTCTTTCGTGTTAAGATTTTATATAAAAAATATTTATCCTCAAATGTTATTTAAATAAATAAATTATTTATTCTCAAGCACGCCCCTAATCATTTTCGTTAGGCTCTCATGAGTTAAATAAGTTAAATTTGAAAATCTTAGTTCATTTGTCAAATAAGTCAAACTTCGATATGTTCAACTTTTACATTTAGTATATATTTTAGATTTTAGATATAGATGTAGTTAACTTTGTATGCTAGTAAATATATTTTTTGATTAAAATATATATGAATTAGGATTTTGTCATATGTATATTAGTACAAAGGTTAAGAAATAAAAAAAAAAATCATTAAATAAAATATAAATATTTAATATCTTGAAAATGTAAACAAAATGTTCTAGACTTTTTCCGATCAAAAAATTGTTCAAGACTTTCTTTTTTAAGTCAATAGCATGCTTAATTTGTAAATAATACTATTTTTAGTTAATCTGACAAAAGAAGAAGTGAATGAATTGATTGCGTATTTTATTTTTATTTTTGTTGAATGAATTGACTGTGTATCTGGTATCGAAAAAAAAAATAGAGGGAAGGGGAAAGGAAAAGGAAAAAAGTGTAACGATTTTGGAATTTGTACGTAAATTGGTAAAGCAGAAAAAGAAAGAAATATTTAAAATTATTTTAACTTTTGCCTACTTTAATCTTTAATGATAATTCGGTCCTTCCAAAATAATTTTTTCTAACAATCCAATAAAAAAAATTTACTGATAAAAAATTATATTCCTATTCAGGATTATTATATACTTTTTTCAATAATTATGTGAGAAATAAAAAAGAACAGAAACAAATTGTGAGATTAAATGAAAAAGCTAGCTATGATAAAAAGATAATGAATTAATATAAAAATATTGAAAGAGAATATTATAAAAATATATTGTATCGCACAATTGCATTAGATTTGAGTTCCGAGACTCTCACTTGTTTCCTAAAGGTAGGTGAATATTTAAGATGTGAATAAAAAAAAGTATAATTTAGGTTAAATTATACTTCTCATAGTTTCATGCATTCTTAATTTATAGCCTCCTATTTATGAAATCCCCTTACACTTTATTATACAATTAAGTTTTCTGTGCCTTATTTTGTTCTTAATTACCTTATTAATCACAATTTTAATGGCGATTATAAGATTTTTGCTTCAATTCAACCTTTAAGACGATTAAGAAAAGAAAACAAAAACGTAAGAGACGACTATACTGAGAAAGTGTAAAAGTATAAAAAAAAAAGTATAAAGTGCCATTTGTAAGTCAAGAGTGAATTATTTATAATAATAATAATCAATTGATATGAAATTGTTTAACGGTTACGGGCTAACATGGGAAAATAAGAAGGTTCCTATAATGAAAAGGATTTATGGACAGTCAATCATATATCTTTACCAAATTATCCCTAGATGTTGTCTCCCATAACCCCTTTCTCTTTCACTTCCAAACATAACTCCATCCAAATCCAAATTATGCACAAAATACAAATCCAAATTTTGCAACGCACAAAGCAATGAATCTCATCCAAGCTCAATTGGTAACCATATATCAACATTTTCCTTAATATATCAACATTTTACACAATCTGTAAACTGTAATCATATAAACAAGAACGAAGTATACATCAATTTCTTTCTACAATCAGTTTTTCTTTTACAATGAAATTTTAGAGTAAAAAAAAAAAGACAAATCAAGAAAAATCCTTCAAAAGGGGGAGGAATCTCCCTGCACAGGCAAGATGGGGAGAAGAATGAGAGGAGATAGAAGAAGGAATTGAAGAGAATATAAAAGGGTAAATTAGGAAAAGAAAAGAGGAAAGATAAAGAAATTTGAGCCTTAAGTTAAAGAAGATCCCACTACTTTTCTCATGTTAGCCGTCACCTGCAATAATCAATAAAAAAAGGTCTTGAGAAAGATGATAATCAATTATATTTTATTAAATCTAGTTTAATTTAATGATAAATTAATTTTAAAAATATAATTACTGTTTGTCCCTTGACTCTCAAGTCTCCAGCTTCTAGCTAGCTGATCATTTGTAGTTACAGAATAGGCTATATGACATGGAGTGAAATAGTGGGTTAAAATGTAAGTAATACACTAATTAAATTAGTGTTTAAAATTATAATCATCAATTAATTTATTTCTTAAAATAAATAAATAAAATTATCATTTTAGTCTTTACAATCAATAAAAAATAAGTATTTTGGTTTTAAAATTTATAAACATAAGAACTAAAATTGTTGATATTTGATAACTTTAGAAATTAAAATAACATTTTTCTAATTTCCATAACTTAATGAACTGAATTTTATGATTTTAAAGACTAATTTGCTTGGTCCCCACAAAAAATAAAGCACGGTTGTTTGTACCATTTAATGTAGGAAATAAAACCATATAAAAGAAACTTTTATTATGCAGTTGCAGCTGGCCATTAAGGTATATTGTCACATATGAGCAAGGCCGTTAGGCCGAATTGAAGAGATATGATCGTGATATAATATATAGTAGTACATATTCTCTGCGTAAAGAGAAGGGGTAATAGCTTGAAGGGGAAAACAGAAAACTTATCCATTCAATACAGAAAAAAAAAATATAATTTTATATAATCGCACCACCCAAACAAATATTATCAACGAAAAGATTATTAATAAAACATTATTAGTTATATGAAAAGCATTTAGCTACGTACCCTTTTGTTATTTAGAAATTAGTATTAACTATTAAGTATGTACTGGTATAATATTAATAAGGGGCATCGACGAAAAGATTATTAATAAAACATTATTAGTTGCATTTTTATTTAATACATTTCTGTTTATTCAAACCATGAAACTGTAACTTGTTGAATGCATTATCATATATGTTTCCAATCTGTTTAATCTCTGACAAGCAGTAAGATCTGTCCATCGTACTGTTATGGCAATAGCACTTACAGGCTTTGACATTAATGACAAAAAATTGTTGAGGGCAAAAATTGCATAAGTGCATAACAGATTATGTGAGTTTGACCTGACACATTTCAACTTTGTAGCTAGCCTCACACTGCGACCTGGTTTAAGTTACCATTGGATCAGTGAACGGTGGACTCTGTGTGGCTCCAGATGCAAAAGGGTACGTAGCTAAATGCTTTTCATATACAACAGTGCACTCAGTTATATGTGGTCCTAAACCTTAAAATATATTGAAAAACGTGACCATTTTTATTAAATATTATTGATTATTGATGAAAGAAGTAGAGTTACCCACTTACTGCTCACTATTCAGTTTAAAGTAGTAACTAGTTGTTATAGAGCTTTGATTACGACTCAACCATGATGCATACATGTACCTATATATGTTGTTCACGGCTATTAAATACTATCTCAACTCTGATGAAAATCTGGCCAACATACAAATGTACAGATGACAGTTCTCAGAAAATTGGTCAAGAATTATACTCTTCCATTATTCAATACTTTATTATAATTAGACTACTTATGTCAAATCTGTACACATTAAATTAATTTATTTAGGTAGAACATCAATTGTTTTTATTTTAGTTTTAATTATTAAATAATAATAAAATATATGGTGACTATAAGGATGACTAATACTCAGAAAAAAGCTGTGTTCCTTAATGAGAGCATGAAATGTAAATGAGGTTTGGTGGATAACAAAACATGAGCTGGTTTGGTTAGGTAGCTGTACTGGGTGGAAGATTGATGCAAGACAGACAGCAACCAGACATGTGCTGACAATACCAGTTGGGCTTGTTCCATGGAAAAGGGCAGAGCCTGAAGAAGAAGCCCATGAAGCTCTTTAGAATTTAATTTTAGTTACAAAAGGGCCTAATCCAACCATATCAACGGAAGCAAGTGACATATAAGCTAGTTCCAGTTTTACAAGTGTTCTCGAGTTTGAGTTTAAATATGGAGTTGTATTAATATAAATATGCGGAGAAATAATTATGTTGTTCATAATAGTCTTATTTTACTCAAACAAGATTATATATGCTAGAGATACATGTGGTTTGTATTTAAAAAAAAAGGCCAAATCCAAATTGTAGACCCTCGAGCTTTGTGTTGCATATAAGGTTGTAGTTTTACTTTGCAAGTGTTCTCGAGTTTGAGTTTGAGTTTAAATATTAGATGTATTAAATATTCTTAGAAACATTTTTATTCTCTATAATAGTCTTCCTCTATTTGAACAATATTATCTTTCATAAAAATACATGCGGTTTGTACTAAAAAAAAAATCCTAATCCAAATTGTGGACCCTAGAACTTTATGATGCAGCTCTGATCATGAGTAATCTCTTTATCTTTTCATCTTGTGATGGAGATTCCTCTGGCATTGGATCTTAGAGAAAGTGTTCACTTACCCATCTATGAATTGTAATTGCAAGGATTATAGGCCCCAGGGGAGAGAGAGAAAGAGAGAAAACAAAGGGAGAGACAAAGATTGGCAGTTTGACAATGGCATTTGTACTTGGTGTTGTGGTTCGAATCAACAGTGAAATGACAATTGGAAGGGTACCTCAAATTTATGGACTTTCCAACTGTGTAAAGCGACACAAGGGTATAGAGAGTATTCCCAGTTTCCACTTTTCAGTAATATGGCCACTGGTCTACTCAGAGCTCCAATATGCTATCACAAGATATGTTATGTTTTGATGGTATCTTGTGCAAAACTTCAAATTCATCCACTGTGATTTTAAATTTTGTTTTGGTGCTTTATTAGACACATGCTGACAAGACAATTTTGTCTAACTCAATTTTCTGGCTTTCACAGAATGCAGTAGATAGATAGTTAGCCAGATACAATAATGCAACTTCATTCTATGATTTATTCATTTGTTTTCCCTTGCGATAATAATGAAGGTTCTTTCTGGTAAGCAAAGATAATTCGTAGAAGGGAAAGAAAGTGGCTCAGCAAGAAAACCGGGGGCAAGTGACATTACTCGTACCAAACATATGGAACATCTTTTTAGCCTTTTATTCGTTTCCTAACAAAATTGTAGAGAATTTTGTTCCATTCTTGAAAAGTGTTTGGGCTTTGGTCCCCCTCTCAATATTCAAAATGCTAGTTTTAATAATTTGTATGTATCAATAATGTAAAGAGTTTACTGTTAATCAACAAAAAACATAAAAGTAAATATGACTTTTTAAGGTATTTATTGTAAAATTTAATAAAATTATTATGCATTAACTTTTTTTGTCAACAAAAATATAAAAGTAAATATGACTTTTTAAATATATATATTATTTACTCTTTATAAATTGGCTAGAAATTATTTCTGACTTTCGGTGATTAGTGATCACTTTTATAGTAGATGTTTGATTTTTTTTTTCTTGCTGTATATAGATGTTTGATCTTTCAGCCTTAAAATGTTTTTCCTTTGGATAAAAGAGCCATATTTTAATAATATTAGTATAATATTTTATCCAATTTAACACTGATATAATATAATCGAACACTGACATGTACTTTGAGTTATGATAACAATTTTTTATGACCTGTTTTATTATTATAAAATATTATTGAAAAGAGACACAAAATAAGTATTTATCTATGTTTTCTCCTATTTCATTTTTTTTCAATCACATCACTTTTGTTAGTTATTATATGTTGTATATTATTTTTTCTTTCTTCCCTCTATCTCTTTTCTTTTCATTTCAATCCACTCCTAGATGAGATTAATGAATCTAATGTTGTATTTGATTGAAAGAATAAAAATATAAGAGAAATACTTGAATTAAAATATATTATAAAATATGTGAGATTCACATGAAACTCATTATTTCTTCTATATTTCTTTTCCTCTCCCTTCAATGGAACACTAGGTTTCCTTATTCAAATTTACATTTAAATTTTTATTCAAAGAAAAATTTGACTAACAACTTCACAGTTACTCCTTTTAATAAAGTTAATTGAAATTTTTTTATATTTAAAATAAAAAATATTCTCTTATATTTGATACAGAAAGGAGAAAAAGTATGTTTGTTGTATGAAAAAGTTTATCAATAGATGTCATACTACTTGCACAGTTATAGCTGACATCATCAACCCACTCTCGTTTAGCCGTGTATATTATTGTCTAGCTAATAATTAAAATGTGAGAATAGCTTGTATTCTATTTGTTTTAAAATAAGTGTGCTTATTTTATATTGATAAAAAAAATTAATAAATAGATGATCAAGAATAATAATTTCATAAAGATAATAAATAGATTGAAGATAATAATAATTTTATAAAATAATATATCACTTATTAGAGGTACTAATAAAAAATAAGTAATATTACATTAAAAATTAATATAACACTTATTTTGAAACTAATTTTTTATTATTCAAATGCGATACTTATCTTAAAGTAGATGAGTATTAATCTTAGAATCATAAATGAAAAAGTTAAGAGAAGTCATTTATTAATAAAATAGAAGAATAATTAGTATTAATTAATCTTTTCATCCCTAGTTATAATTTTTTTTAATTAATTTATGTTCCTTAAAAAAATAATTAGTTTATTTAATTATATTAATTATGTTAATTATTTGTATTATCATTTCAAAGTTATTCTTTTATTATCTCTTTTTACTTAATTGTTTTTCTTTAATATTTTGAGAGAAAATAATTAAATAAAAATATATAAGAAAAAAATAATTAATGTATCTAAAAAATATATATATATATAAAGATACAAATAAAGTTCAAAAGGATATTAAGTTAACTTTTATTGTGTGTTGGATCATAATCGAAAACAACTTTCTTCTCTTATTGTAAATAAATAAATTAAAAACAACAACAACAACTATTTTTCTTCCCCCAACCTCCTCCTAAAACAAGATAACATGTTAAAGACTAGAGAATGTCAGCCTCAGAGTGCATGAAGGAACTGCATAGCCCACGTGGCACGTGACCGATTGACCCAGTGATATTTAATATTTTTAATTGAAGACTTAAAACAGTGGTAAGGGCCATTCATTAATTCTCATGCATTACTTGGATCATATGAAATTAATACAAAAAATATTAACAACAGTTGATTTAACATAAAGAAGTTAGCTTTTTATAAAGTAATGAATTGTAGTTTAAGTTTTTTTTCTATTAAAGAACCATTTATATTTAGCATTTAATTGCGTCTTGAATAAGATAACATTTTATTAGAACATACTTGTAAAAAAAATTAAATAACATAAAAACATACAAAAATTAAATTTTACTATTAAGTACGACACTTGAAAACCAAACTAACATAGCATACCTAAAAGAAAGAGTGTAACGTACAGGTCACCTTGTTTTTCTTCAATTAGATAACAACAGTACCATTTAGGTGCTTCCTACTTTTATGCTCAATGATTGGTTCATAAGTCATAACTACTCGTATATTTAAATAAAGAAAATAATATTGTTTGTTATTTTAAATAGTAAAAACTTCGATTCACTTAAGTAAAATATTAGCATGTAAATAAATAAAAAGAGCATTCAAACAGTTTTGGTTAGTTTTTTAAAATGAATCTCTCTTACTATTAGCATGTAAATATGACAATATTGAAAGTTTTAGACAAGAGAATAATGAAAATAAACAAAGGAAAGTCAGGTTTTTCATTTTTGACAAGCGTCACATTTTGTACAAAACCCGATAAAAACACAGGAAGCCATTCTTGCACAAATAATGTTGGGTATGTGCACAATAGGAATCATTCAGTAAAAAAAATACAAAGGAATTAATTGGGGTTTCAATCAATGGCTTGTGTAGGATTTTTTTTTTTTTTTATATACACCCATAATATCTCCTGATCAAAGAGTTAGAAACTAATTTACGTACTGAAATTCATTTAAAAAATTAACATTTCTCAACAAATATTCTTTCATTTAAAGAATGAACCTTATATCATCTCCTTAAGACATGTTATCTACCGAATATAACACACCAATGATACCATGTTAGTTGGACAATAGTATGTGAGGAATGTGAGTGCATGCATCATTACTCAGTTATTCAGGTCATGAAATGATAGAAAGACCGAAGGTAATCATAAAATATTTACCCATGGAACCTCACAAAATTTATCAACTTAGATAAGTCAAAAACTTTTTAAAAAAATCGTATTCTTGCTACATTAGAACTCTTCGGGAAGCACGGTATGGTCCATTTATGGTCCCCATTGAAAAATGAGGATGAGGAGTAACCTGTTCATAGTCTTTCCTAATTTCTCTGCGTTCATTTTATTAAATGGATGCTCAAGGAAATCACCGTCAATGCAGTGATTTAATCTTTTAAAGGGAAAACAAACTCAACACCATCATGGCAACATAAAGTCTTTAATATCCTAATTTCTTCGCATTGCACAATGTTTTCAACCTGCCAGTGAATCTTAGAAAGGTCATAGTCATCAATTTACAATTGACAATGCTAGATAACAGTGGCATGTCTTGCTAGCTATTTCAACGAGGATTCTTTATTCTTTTTTTTTTTTTATGTTGCCTCGAAAAGAAAAGAAAAATAAATATCAAACCTAATAACGTGCAAGATGTTGACCATATGATGGCTGAAACTAACGATCTTTTCATAATGTAAATAAGGGTATTAGGGTAACTAACTTTTGGGCTCCATATTAAACGATTCTTTCATTTCTTTTGATGTTTTTTCTTAGGTTAGATGATGTGACACAACAATTATATTATATCCTCAGCGCGAAGTTTTATCAGCAAGCGCTGTTCAGTGTTCTCCAATGTCAGGTTCAGATTGTCGTTTCTTTCTTTGCTGCTTTCTTGATGTGAACCATTCATGTGTGCTTCAGGGGATTTCAAGTTTCTGACTTCTTTTTTTAGCTTAGGTGATTATATAATATAAAGGTTGGACTGTCTAGTTTGCTTCTACAACAATAATATCTTAAATTAATTTCTGAAATTATATTATATGAATTGATTCATTTATTTACTAATATAATAGAAATGTAAATTCAATTCATTTTTTATAATAGTTAATTATTTAATCCTCAAAATTAACATCAACATCATTATATTAAGACTTGTGCTACTCAAATCTTACATCAAATGAGTAAATTCTTATTTTAGAAGGGGAGATTGTCAGTATTTATTAGATAAGTCTCTAATTATGATCAAAAGCTAAGTCTCTAATTTTATAGTATCTTTTTTTTTAACAACAATTTTATAGTATCTTCAGTTATATAATTTATCGGAGTTACATAATTTATTTTTTGTACTTTATATAGTTGTCATCATGATACACTATTTTTAAAAACTTTTTCTAACTTAAGAAATTATTTCTTTTAATGGGTCTCACGCGTTACATCTACAACTATTTATTTATTCAAACAAATTATCCCTTCTATGCAATTACCATATCAACTGGCCCTAATAGTGCAATCTAATTTAATGCTGTTGATTATTAAAGCAAGTTTACTTTATTTTTTAGAAAAAGAAAGTTTACTTAAACCCTTAGTTGGATATGCTTTTATAAATTTCCACTTTACTCTTTGACTTATAAAACATTATTTATTTTCAATCCAATTTAATCTTGAGAAAAATAAGAATTAAGGGTGTGTTTGATTTAACAATTAATGATAATCTTTTATGAGAGAGTGATTCATATTCTACGTGCATTAAAAGGTGAGATTCCAGTAAAACAAACACGCACTGGGAAGTAACCAGGTAAAGTAAGACAAACATGAAACACCAAACAACACCCGTGACGTGATTTTTTGGGCTGAGATTCATCATACTTAGCTGCTTCTCATTTGTCAGGACCATGGAGCAACATAGTTTTCTTCCTTAGTTTTGGAGCACTAATAAAACTAAAACTTAAGAATCTCTCAAAAATCCAAACGGAAGCTTCAACTATGGGCTCCAATCCGGTGAATTTACCTTAAAGCCCTTAACTTAACCATCAAGAATAAATGGGTAGACAAGGCTGAATAGGACTATTGGCAGATTGCAGTTGCCCAAATTAGAACTTGATGGCGAAGGACCCACATAAAAAAAAAAACAGGCAGACACGAGAATGACCCAACATTTTGCTTAATGTCACGGACAAATGTGTAGGGTCAACACATCAAGTTCCTTAAGAAGAATCAACTCAGACATTGGGGAGAAAAGGGTGGAATAGGGAAAACGGGCATTCATGAATCCGTTCGAAATGGACCCAATGCATCATCAATGTTATTAGCGTCTTTTGTTTTAGTTTTATTTTAAAGATCAATGTTATAGTTATTAATTTGTTAGTTTTTTTATTAGTGTGAGATTCTTTAAAAAAAAATAATGTGAGAAATTTGAACTGATGATCTTTTTTTCTCTTTATTTTTTAATTACTAAATTAATCTTGTAGCTTTATATTAGCATCTTTTAGTTGAGAGAAAAGTTAAGAGCATAAAGGAAAAAGTTGTGGAAAGAAAGGCACACTGTTTTGAAGCTGTTAACAGCCTGTCGGGTCTCCCAAGATGCTTGTTGCCTTCAGTCATTTTCAAAGGATCACTCAACCTAGCTACTCAGCCACAGCCCCTATCTATCTTTTCATCCCTGGCCAAAATATATCTTTCAATTAATACCATTTGTATCATTTCCCTTGGAGAATCTTCCTATATTTAATACTTTGATAGACACTTGATATGAAAAGTATTTGGTGAAAATGCTTCTCAAAAATTAATTTTAGACAAGTTTTTTTTGTCTTTTTCAGCTCAAGGAATTTAAATGATGAACCCTTTAAAAATCTATTACAGTTAATTTGCAAGTCATTTTTTTTTTGGCTTTGATTAATTGTGTAATTGATTTAGGCCTGCTATTTTTCTTTTTATTTGTCAGTACTGTGAATTTTTTTATCCGTAAAAATCAAAAACAAGTACAGAAAATTTACAATAACCCACACACTCTATTCAATTAACTGAACTAGACTCACCCAGTTGTTAGTATTATGATTATTGAGTATATATATGGCTTCGTATTCATCAGGGTTTGGTAATTGAGCATAAAAAAGCTTACTATACTACTAGCTTTCTGTAATGAGTATGAGGCCCATGTAACCCAGTCTAACTCAACACACCTACATTTTGGGCTCAGACATAGCAAGTATATGCCAGGTCCAAAAATACCATTGGCCCCATGTTGCCTTAAAAATTATACTGTTTTCAGCACTGAACATGATGAAAAATATATTTATCACATTTATCATTGTATTAAAAATTATACTGTTTTCATTATAACATTATGTGATTGTGTAGCTAACACAACCAACACATTATTCTGTCCCTTTGAGTGCAGAAAACGTGCGAAGCTCATACGAGTATATATCTCAAGGGCACGAATTTCTTTAGAAACAACCTGCCATGAAGTTGAAATTCAATATGAATCTTCTCACACTAATTCTAGACCTCCTTGTAATTAAAATAACTAAGATGCATTTTCCACATAAATAGAAGAAAGATTAATCTTTCACACTGAAAATAAAAAATAAAAATAAAACTTTCACACTATGTTCATGCTAAATTTACAGTGTGTTGTTACTTTATAACAAGTTGTAGCATTCTTAGGACACCCAATGACCCAAATAATATACAATTTTCAAATCTCCCTTGCCATTGCCAAATATAATCCTCCAATTCCATAATAATTTGTTACCATAAAAATCTAGTTGGCAAGTTATTTCAAGGGAACATGCTTAACAGGAGTCAAATAATGTTATACCTGAGTTGTCGATACTCATTCAAATTAGTGACAGATTTTTGTTTCCTCCTAGAGCTGTGATTTTTAAGTACTAAATCTTATGCTATAAAACTCAATCACACCCTCAAAAAAGAATTAACAAAAAAAGAGAAAATGAAAAAGAAGCACCTCCTTACACCATAGTGCACAAGTAGTGGGTATTTAAAGGTTTGTGCACCTCATTCATCTTCAGAATCTAAATAGTAGACAAGCATCAATACAAGCCTGCAAATGGAAAGTAGGTAGAGAAGTTGACCTTCAGGTTCCTTGAGGAAATGATAAATAGCAACTCTCATGAAAAAAGTTGCTTAAGGGTGTGTATGAGAGAAAAGTTTTGGAGAAGTATGGAAGAGAGGACGTATTTTTCATTTCTAATCATTTTTTTTATTTGATAATTTTTTAAAAATAAAATAAATAAATAGTAATAGAGTCACATAAATTTAATGTGTTAATCTCTTGTTTATTTTATAAACATTACACTTTTTTTTTTAATAAAATAAAATATTTATCCTTCCCCTCCTCCAAAGCCCAACTCCAAATAAATAAATAATTGTAAGATTTTTTTTTATCAACAAATGTTGGTGGTTAATTGTTAGTTTTTTTGTTAGCAGGAAAAATAGAACCCACAACCTTTCCCTCCCTACATTCTCCTTTTACCACTAAACCAACCTTATAATTCCTATAAAAAATTGTAGAGTATTTCACATGTGAGAAAAAACATCCATCTTATTTTCTCGTGATAAGATAAAAGGAAAGAACACTAAATAAATTTGAAAAAGCAAGAAAGCAAGTGAAGGCTAGGTGCTTTCCATCGTAATCCATTCTGGAAAGGTTATAAGAGAGAGAGACTACTGTTCACCTTCACCAATCTAACGCCCCTCACTTAACCTTCCTAAAAGGATTCTTAGCTCACACACAAATTAATATAGCAGCAAAGATCTTTGAGTTCCAGTCAGCTAATGGTATATGAAGCACATACTTGAATGTAGTAAAAACTCTTAATTTTTGTTTTTGTTTTTTGGTGTTTAGTTAATCCTAAAATTTAGGTCCAGAAGTGGAATGGAATAGGAAGCAAAGTGAAATATTTACAGTTTAGCCAAAAATATGTTGTCAACACTCAATACCATATAATACAGATTACAGGATTTGTCATATTTCTAGAATCCTAAGAAAGAAAATTCAATGTTCTCATGTGATAACCTAAATAAATGTATGCATTTAAAGACCCAAACAGGAGTTCCCAATTGCAATTGATGCAATCCATTGGAGCCTCCAAGGTGTGTCATTGCAATCTAGACTAACTACAATCATAAGACACTACTATTGCCAATTTGGTATGATTTGGAAGGAATATCAGGAACCTGTTCAACGATCCATCCTCATCAAGAAGCAACTCTGCCTTGTGATGACAAGTATGGAAGTTATTTTGTTTAAGGAGGTCGACACAAGGTACATAATTTGCGCATTCACATAAGGCCATGATGTAACCTTAATTAACCTTAAAGGAAAACTTAGTACACCTTATTTGCCCCAGAAATGTATATATGTAGAAGGTTTTAATGGCCACTAGACACATGGCTGATTACAAGTGTCTTGACTAAAGTATGAATCTGATACTGGTTCGGTGATCAGAGAAAGAATGTGAAAAGATAGGACTTTAGTGATGAAATCTCCCTTAGCATTGGATGAGTGACAAACACAGGTTATGAAGAAAGAATGAATGCAAGTACAAGTAGTTGCTGTAAGGATTTTGAAAGACTGAGATCTTTCCCTCCAAAACCTGATCACAAACTAAACAGAATACCTCCAATCTTCTCGCATTATTTAAACCTATCAACTCAACAATAACAGAATACCTCAGATCTTCTCTCATTAACAATAACTAACTCTAACCCCTTCAGCTAACGGTGACAGAAACCAACCCATAGGGTTTGCCTAACACAATCCTAATTCTTCACATTACCAAGGAAAATAGATATACATAAATTTAACCCGTAAGAATGTAAAACCCAAAGCACAGTAGATAAGCATATGTTACTTTAAGGGCATAAAAAACTAACCTGAAGATAGATATAAAGATGATTGTTAAGTAATAAGCAAAATTTTGGCTATCCGAAATTTCTTCTCAGCGCTAAGTAACCTAAACACTTCAGTAACATCAATGAGATGCGTCTGTTTCATGTACCTGAATCATTGAAATGGAACAATAATGAATTGAAAAGAGAGCATACAAGTTCATAAGCTAAGCCATATATGGGAGTACAGAACAAAGTATGTGCATAATGATTCATTTAATTAACTCTATTTCTTGTCAATGCAATTTACTTTCGATATTTATGTGGACAAGATATATATATAGTCACAGTATTGTAAATTCACAATATGTCAGAAATTTTCAAACATAAAACTAGTTACCATGAGTTTATTTTATTGGCACAACCAAATGGCAGGATACAACAAATTAAAACCTCAAGAACACAACTAGTAATTCCAATTAATTGAACAATAACTCTCAATATAAACCAACAGAGTTTACAGAATTCCAGCTAATTTATCAGCATGAATAATCCTAAAATTAAAAAAGAAAAATATAATCTGAGTCAATGCAGTTTCATTCATAAATTCATCCTACCCGGATGACAATAAATAAAGAATAAACCAATAAGTTAAAGCTGCTGGACAGGGCAGTCAAAAACCACTATTCCATGTATCATTCCACTCTCAGTTACGATGCTAAAATAAAATTGATAATCAACAGCATGAATAACTGCTATGTTTTGAAAAAATTTCAATGTCTTTAATATCAATTGTATAACAATATTGAAAAATGAAGTTGAGTAGACCCATATTCTCAAATGAAAAATTGTTGCAGATAACTTTTTATAAATCATGACCAATGAAAGATAATAAAATGAAGAGTATTCCTTCAGTGACACAGAATTTCTTTGGATCAATTACTTATTATTTAAATGAATGCATCTAAGTTCCAAGCCTCCAACTGTTATACTATCCTTAGTTCTTCGCTCCCTTTATTTATGCCCCAAAACAAAGTAGATCCAGGCTTGTAATTTATGTAAGGAAGAAAAGAAAAAGACAAAAGTCCAATCCAAAATACTAGTCCATTAGGTGGGAGAGCAGGGAAAGAATCACATCAAGCTTAGACTACCCCCAAAAACAATCACTTCAGCAAATTTGCAAAAGGGGGAAAATCATGTAATGCATTTCATGAAATTTGAGCTGCACATGCACATTGGTGACCTTTTTGTTGCAAAATTTTGTACCTACAGCATCACATGATAGCATGTAACAGGAAGCGTCATAAAAAACATGATCCAATGACCGGTTAAAAGGCAGAAAGCGCACAATAATCCCTGTCCAATAAACTCAGGAACGATGAAGTAGTTAATCCGAGAAGAAGCATCATACGGGTTGATAAAGTCAGCTTCCAAGTCAGACAAAATCAAAACCTTCGACCCAATAAAAAAAAAAAAAAGCAAACATTTTTAGATTCATCGAAGCTAAAAAAAATCAGCATGAACGTGACTCGTCTCTTACTATTCAATCGCATTGGAATAAAATAACGAGCTTTTGGAATGGAAAGAAAAAGAAGTCAAATACCTGGTAGAACGTTGAGGCTAAAAGGGTAAAGTTGAGAGGTAAACAAAGCACAAGCCAAAAGAACAAATCCAAACCCATTGTTAATTTGCAAAGAAGATATGGATAGGTGGAGTATATTGATTGGAGGAAGGTGGTGAAACCTCAACAAACTGAAACAGTTGACAATGTTTGAGTTGTTGCCTTGTTGGAACACTGCACACGGACAAGGTGGTGATGCCTCGACACGACAGTTGTTAATTCCTTGTTTGGTTTAGGAAATAGAATATTTTCAACAATAATTTTAAATTTTAAATCTTCCTACAACATTTTGCTATTAATTATTAATCGTCTCATTTTATACGAAAAACATCTGATGTTTTCTCCTACAGCAAAACCATCAGACGAGAAAATCATACTCGAGTGAAATACACTTATTATGGACAATAAAATATTTAACTTAGTTATATATTTAAATTTTGAGTTTGATATCTCTTATTAAATTAGAATAATCTCACAACATTCATTGTTGATTTATGTGTTTAAAAGTATTAGTATAATATTTTTAAAAGTTTAATGTTTGCGCATCAATACTGTAAAAATAATTTTATAATATCATTCAATCATAAATAATCGTTTGAATTATTTTAAAATGATTATTATTTAAAATAATAATAAATTTATCATACATAATATATTATTATGAGTATATATCCTTTTTTACGAGTATATATCCTTTTTCTCATGTTTTAAGGGGTGTAAATATAACATTTTAAAATAATTAAAGGAGTATATATATGTGTGTGAAAAAATGAGAAGTATCAGCAGAAAAAAATTGATGAAATCAGGGAATATTTGATTTAAATTTAGTTATATTTTTACGTTTTTGTTTTAAACCGTTGTTTGAACACTATAATTCATGAGGCTGAAAAGGTAAGCTGACCCAATATATCCATAGTATTCGTAAAACATTATTGTAAAATATTTTAATACATAATGAATATCGGTGGTCGGTGAAGCATTTAAATTAAATAAGGATAAATAGTTAATTTCGTTTCTTAATGTATAGTTCGCTGACACATACATCTCTGGAAGATGAAAATACACAATTTAATTCATAAAAGTGTAAAAAGTGCACAAATATATTCCGCCGTTAACTTACATCCGTTACCGTTAATAAAATAACCTACGTGATACAGATGGACAAATTTATCAAGTGAAATGATTGTTAATGTGAATTGTTAGCATAGGGGCATATTTGTCATAATATTTTTTTTTTCGTCTTCCTACTCCGTTGACAAATGTATCCCCTGAAATATGAAAATACAAAATTTAGTCCCCGAAACTATAAAAAGTACGACAAATATATCTGAACGTTAATAATGAATTGTATAAAAGAGAAGTTAGAAAAAAAGAGATTAAAAAACTCTAAAATACAACTTAAGATTTGAACTCTTATACTTTAATTATCTATCTATTTATCCATCTATCAAATTGTTAATTAGTTTTTTAATTAATCAATATAACTACTTATTTTCCAAAATAAAATAATTTTCTTTAGTTTTATGATATAAAAAATTGAGTTACCATTTAAAAAAATGAAAACCTTTTATTTCTTGAAAATTTTTTTTTCAATTAATTATTAATCTTTATTACGTACTTTGTCACAGTATGTCAAATGGAATGTAAGGTTGATACAACTCTTAAATCAGCAAGAGATATAACTCTACGTCCCAAAGGCAAAGAATAGACTTTTGTATTAATTTTTTTTAAGTTAACCTCTGTATTAGTTTGAACATTATTGTATTTTTATTTAAAGTTATTTGAGTTATTTATTTATTAGTAACGATTTTCATTTCATTCATATTATGTATAATAAGTATTGTCTCGAGTGAAAACACATGAGATTTATTTAAGGGATTATTTCATATTTGAGGTATATATATACATTTTATTGATTAAGGAGAAAAACTTATAATTCCACTTTAACTTTATCTAGTTTAAATTTTGTGAGACTTTTTTTAAAAAAATAGTTGATTAAATTCTTTTTTTAAAATAAATTTGGTCCTACGACCGATTGTGTTTATTTTACTCAAAACTCTCGACATATTATTTTAAAGATTAAAAGTGAGAAATTTAGTAGAAATTTGATAAAATTATAAGATATAAGATAAAAATTTTTTAACAGTAAAGATTAAGGTTTGACAAGAAAATCAAAATAACATAAATATATGTATATTAAAAGAAAATTTAAAAAATATATTCTATAAGTACTAAACGAATAAGATGAGTAAATTATAAATAATAATAATAATAATAATAATTAGTCACAATCTATTATTAATGTCCAGATATATTTATCGTACTTTTATACTTTTGGAAACTAAATTTTACATTTTCATTGTTGAGGGACGCATTTATCAACGGAGTGGGAAAACAAAAAGTCAAAAAAATATTATGACAAATATGCATTTATGCTTGCAATCCACATTGTCATTCATTTCATTCACAAATTTGTTTCTCCGTGTCACGTAAGATATTTGATTAATGGTGATCGATGAGAGTTAACGATTAGATATATTTGTCGCATTTTTTATACTATTCGGGACTAAATTTTATATTTTCATCTTTCAGATACACGCATTTATCATCGAATTACACATTGAATGATAAAAATAACTATTTACCCATTAAATAATCTTCCATAACCATAACCATTCCACATAGATTCTTCTGGAAACGAACTAATCAACCAATCAATATTTATTTCTGAACATTAGTTAACCAAAACCTCGGATTAGCCATCACACGATAATTTTCATTTTACCTTTCATCTATTAACTCTGCAATGGATTAATACATAAACTTATGCATCTGAGTAAATCTTGAGCTATGGCCGGGAACAAGAAGACTATCGTGATTCGCGGAGGAGCAATATTTTAAATTCCCTGCAATTATAAGGCATGTGAGCATTCCACTGTGTATGAGAACCGTTTTAGATAATTAAAAAAATTAATTTGCAATAAACAATAGTTTGGCATGCGATTTTACACAAGGCGATTCAATCCCATACCATTCTCTGTTAATTTTTATTGAGGTTTGTACTTTTAAGTTTTTCAATCATTAATTGTGCTCTGGCTTCGTCAAAACTAGTAGTAGTATCATTCTACATCTGAGGTTCAACTAATAATCATTAAATAAATAATGTTTAATTATTTATTTGGTCTTATAGTTTTATCATTTATATATTTTAGTATTTATAGTTTTAAAGTATTTTTTTAGTCTTTATAGTTTATATTTTAATTAATTTGTAATTCCTGTATTTTAAAAATAACTTTTTTAGTCTTTATAATTTGTATTTTAATTTTTTTTAAATCTCTATAGTTTGAAAGTGATTTTTTTTAGTTTTTATACTTTGAAAGTGGTTTTTTTAATCTCTATACTTTATATTTTAATTCCTTTTTAATTCTTATTATCAAAATATAAGTAATATTATCAATTATAATTAACTAAAAATATATTAGCAAGTAATCCGTAACTAATTTATCGCAAGATAATTTGTAATAAAAAAACTAGTTGATAATTTATAATTAATTTATAACTAATTATTTTATATATTTTTTTGTAGTAAGAACTAAAAAGTAATTAAAATTAAATTATAGAGATTAAAAAATCATTTTTAAACTATAGAGACTAAAAAGACTAATTTTAAATTATAGGAATTAAAAATATATATATAAATTATAAAGACTAAAAAATCATTCTCAAACTATAGGGATTAAAAAGTACGAATCATCATGTAAATAATTTAACCAATAAATACTTGGAAGGGATACCACAAAATATGTAATAGTATTCTGACATAAATTATCAATGAGATATGTTTAACTCATACTAATCAAATTGAACATTTTATATTGACATCGCGATATTATAATGAATTTTTTTTTTAACAATATCATAAGAAAAATTGCATTAACAAAACCAACCATATAAATAATATTATGGAGAAGCTTATTTTATTTTATTTTTTTCTAAAAATACTTTTGGAAAACTTATACAAACAGGTCGATAGCATTCAAAACCTTGGATGATATTGACTATTATTAGTTTATTACCAATCACTATTTTGAATAATTGATATTTTTGGTAATTTGAAACTATAGTGTCCACTAGTTTTAAATAATATTGATACAGTTTATACTAATTTCCAACTAAAATCAATTTTAGTGAGTATGATGAACATGTTTTATGGACGTAAAAATCTAACGAAGACACCATTAAACAAATTTTATTCGGTGCCAATTTCAAACTAATTAGTGGCAATTAATTCTTTTGTATGCAGGGAGATTAATGCCAATGTGCATAGTGTCGTATAGCTTTAGGAATGTTATTTTGGATATTTGGTGTCTTCTTATGTAATGCTCAACTGCTGATTAGTTAAAATAACTTAAATAACAGTCATTTTAAAACAGAGAAAGTATAATCATACCTCTCAGAGTATTGAATTTTATTCTTTCCAGAATTAAGTACAATGTGGGAACAATGTCTTGGTCGTGCATTTTTTGGATTTACTTGTTGATATGCAAATGTAATGTAAGCTCTGAACCCGCACCGCACATGCTAAGGTTCAAAATTTGAGACTAAGATAAATACTACCAGTATGAGTCATGTATTAAATTTACAGAGAGGAATAAAATTTACACTGAATAAAAATTGTTGAATGGTAAGGGAACTGGGAACGTATCTATTTATGATTAAATTCAATCTAACTTATTTATTTCAGAAAACAAAAATAAGTTGAATGGATGAGTTAAATTATTGCACTTAATGAATGGTTAATGGCCTTTTTTTTTTTCAATCCATTATAACATTAAATATTAAAAATAGGAGTAGATCAAGTATTTATTTCTATTGTTATTAAAAACTTTTTTCTTCTTCTTCCATTGTTCCATATACTTTTCCATCACTGTGTGAGTCACTCGCAATAATATTGTAACGAGTAAAAAAATATTTTTTAAATATAATGAACATTTACTAGGATGGATCAAATATTCATCCAAAAAAATATATTAATAATTGAAGTAAATAATTTGAGGTAAATGAAACATTTATCCTATTGGAAGGTAAGAAGAGGAGGGAATTGAAGGAAGTTTTTAAATAAATAGTGTGATCTTACACTTTATTATAAGAGAAAGGTTATTTCATAACGATATTTGGCATCGACAAATCTAAAATATCGTTGTGAATAAAATTTTATTGAGATATATTTTGAATTGTTTAATATTATCCCAAAGAAAAAAAATCTTACATTAAATGTTGTTGGCATAAAGGTTATTAACATAAAATAGTTTTCTTTTGTCATTAACTAATATTTTTCTCAGCAACATTGTTGACATAGAAAAACACTTTTTTTACGTTGACATTAAACTTTAAAATTAAATAGTAACTTTTGCATTGATAATGAACATTGTTGACATTAAAAGTAGTATTTCATGACAACAAACATGTCGGCATAGAAATACACTTTTTGCAATATCATTGATAGAGATAAGTTTTGTTATTGGGATAAATATATTTTTTCCTATAATATTGACCTTGACAAAAAGAAGATATTATCTTAATGATAATCAAATATCACTATCAAAATGTCTATCTTCACCAAAAACTGAGAGAACATGTTTGTAAATTAGGTGAAAAATGATTTTTGAAGAAAAAATATTTTTACAAAAGGATCAAAATCTTTAATTTTGCTTTTACTTTGATTTTATCCATTGAATTTGCATTGAAACATGTATTACAACAATTTCAATTACAAATAAAACATGCAATTACTTATAGTTGAAAAAAAGCCATTACAAATTTGATTTTTTCTTGTTGTGTTTCCACACACACACACATTAATTATTTTTCATCTATCTTTGTTTTGGGAATTTATGAATGCCATACTACACCGCATTTAAAATTTGCTTAGTTGTAAATAAGTTCAAATTGTCTTTGCCCTCATATGCTAACACAGAAAAGCCTTGTTAATCATGATGGAGCACCGATAGACTAAACAAAAAAAACAGTAATTAAGGATGAATTCAATGTATTACTATTAATTAAATAGTGGACTTTAGTCAGTTTCATTTGATTATTTTAAAAATCATTGATTATATCAATTTCTTGAGAGAATATTTTATTTTTGAAAAATAATTTCTATTCAAACATGTGCTCATTTAATTAAATTCATTTATGGGACGTAAAGAAAATTCAAAAAATAAAAAGAATCTTAATTGCATACTAGGATATTTTTGAATCCTGTAAATGGATTTGCTGGATCTAGACAGGTAGCACAGCATAAGCCCATTTTGGTGGCAACTGCAAAGTAAAAGGAGACTAACAGGCGTGGTGTCCTTGAGGAATGATTTTCTGACACCAAATAAAAATACGCTAAACTACAAACTGATAACTGATGAGTGATTTTTCTGACACTAGAAAAAGCCAAAAAATATGCCAAATTACCAACACACTACACTGCACTGTATGCGTCCACAGCAGGAAGTCACTACTATAACATTACAAAATATTTATAATCATTTTAAATTTTCAGTAGAAACAACCTTTATATAATCCAAAGGCTTGATATAATATTGTAAATTTTTTACTGTATTTAGATGTAAAGTAATCATCTATTTAACCTGTTTGATTTTTATCCCTTAAATTTTGTTTAAGCTAACAATAATCACACATTATAAATCAAATTAATCTTTAATTTAGTGAATTGAACGTGACTCAAAAAAAAAAGCTCTCCATATTATTATAATTATAATGTAAATAAAAGTTACACAAGATAATCTACTAGTACTATCCAATTACAGTTTGAGATTTTTTTAAAGAAAATTGAAGCACAGTAGCACGCACTTAATTTTCATTTAAAAAATAATGCTATTGATCAGTCATTCCTCTAACCAGATCACAGAACAACTGTTGCATGTTTTTTTTTTTTTTTCTTTTTTCTGGATGAACTCAATCAATAATCTGAATTTGAAATGGGAACCCAAGTTGACTGAACCCACTTGAAGACATAAAGACCCGACACCAATTTTCCAATATCACAAATATTTAATTATTCATTTAAGAAGTAGTACTTGTACTACTGTATTTGTTTATAGTTAGCGTTACAGTAGTAGAGTATTAAAAGTAGAAGAAGAGGGAAGAAGCAAGGACGATCAGAGAAATTCAAACAACACAACAAAACCTCGAGAAGTAAACCAATTTCAAAATCCACACCATTCTCATTCCCCTTCTCCTTCTGTACTTTCCGTTACGAACTTGCCTAAAAGCAACTAAATGCTTCAACTTCACTAACGCTATAGTATCGTGTCAACAATGCCAATGCATCACCATCTTCTTCTTCTTCCCCTTCTCTTCTCTCTTGTTTCTCCGATGACCTCCCTCAACTCCGACGGCCTCTCCCTGTTAGCTCTCAAAGCGGCTGTGGACGCCGACCCCACCGGAGTTCTTACTTCCTGGTCGGAAACCGATGTCACCCCATGTCATTGGCCGGGAATCTCCTGCACCGGCGACAAAGTAACCCAACTCTCCCTCCCAAGAAAAAACCTCACCGGTTACATCCCTTCCGAGTTAGGCTTCTTAACCTCCCTCAAAAGACTAAGCCTTCCGTACAACAACTTTTCAAACGCGATTCCACCATCTCTATTCAACGCCAGGTCACTCATCGTTCTCGACCTCTCTCATAACTCTCTCTCCGGTTCCCTCCCTAACCAGCTTCGCTCTCTCAAGTTCCTTCGCCATTTGGACTTATCCGATAACTCCCTCAACGGCTCCCTCCCTGAAACACTCTCCGATCTCACCTCCCTCGCCGGAACCCTCAATCTTTCCTTCAACCACTTCTCCGGCGGGATTCCGGCGACTCTAGGAAACCTTCCGGTCGCCGTCAGCCTCGACCTACGCAACAATAATCTCACCGGGAAAATCCCGCAAATGGGGACCCTTTTGAACCAGGGTCCCACCGCGTTTTCTGGTAACCCTGGACTGTGCGGTTTCCCATTGCAGAGTGCTTGCCCTGAAGCGCAAAAGCCTGGGATTTTCGCTAACCCTGAAGATGGTTTCCCTCAGAACCCCAATGCGCTTCACCCGGATGGAAATTATGAGAGAGTGAAGCAGCACGGTGGTGGGTCCGTTGCTGTTCTTGTTATCTCCGGGCTCTCCGTCGCGGTTGGCGCGGTTTCGCTGTCGTTGTGGGTTTTCCGGCGAAGATGGGGGGGTGAGGAAGGGAAATTGGTGGGTCCAAAATTGGAGGATAACGTGGATGCGGGAGAGGGGCAAGAGGGTAAATTTGTTGTGGTGGATGAAGGGTTTGAGTTAGAGTTGGAGGATTTGCTGAGGGCTTCTGCGTATGTTGTTGGGAAGAGCAGGAGTGGGATTGTGTATAAGGTTGTCGGTGTCGGAAAAGGGTTGTCCTCCGCGGCGGCGAATGTGGTGGCTGTTCGAAGGCTGAGCGAGGGTGATGCCACGTGGCGGTTCAAGGAGTTTGAGTCTGAGGTTGAGGCCATTGCCAGGGTTCGTCACCCCAATGTCGTTCCTTTGAGAGCTTATTACTTTGCGCGTGATGAGAAGCTGATTATCACTGATTTCATTCGCAATGGAAGCTTGCACACAGCCTTACATGGTAATGGTATCAATTCCTTGTCTTTCTTTGTTAAATTAAATTAAATTTCCTGACTTTACTCATTTGGGGTAGTTTACTACTTATTTAATACTTCAGTTAATTGTCACATATGATGTTAATGTAATTATGTATGCTTTTTATGCCAAGTCGTGAATATATTATGGGGTTTCTTGTTGCACTTTAGATGGGACGAATTTGCTGTCTAGTGTAGTGGCACAAGGCCAATGCTTAGCCTTGAACTTGCGGGGATGGTTTTTTGGTTTCGGGAAAGTGAAAACATGCTGCTTATTATGTGTGTGCGACTTTGAATTGATGATGGGCACCATGTGATGATGAATTCAAATTCTAACTTTTACTTTTCAAGGGTCAATTATGTGATCATGTGATCATTAGAGCATCGTGATAATTGTACTGGGACATAGTATGCAGGAGCCGGTGGATGAAACATTTACCTGTTGCTACTTGCTACTTTCGCATGTGGTTTTTCTTTTTCTACCCTTTAAGTGGTGTTCCGTATTTGCACTACATATTTTGAGGGGCCATGGCCATTGTGTTCTTTTGTGAATTGTGCCTTTGCTCGACAACCAAAGTCCCCTTTTTATGTGTCTTTTGTTTGTGATCACAAGAGCTATAGCTTTATGCTGGTGAATACTGGGTATCTGAAGCGATGCTGGCAACTAACTTGTGCATGACCCATTATTTAAGATGAGTCCTACTCCCTTTAATGAATCAAACATAAAAGAGTATGGTAGTGTGTTTTGCAAATTGCTTTTACCAGTGATAAAAGAGTAAATTGGAATAAAGTATGGTACAAATACAATGTGTCTTGCTAATTGCCTACCATTTCACTTAAAGATGGCTCGTATTAACTTACAGTTGTTTTAGGATTTCTTGTGGCCATTCAATCAAATTCAAATTCGCACTGAATATTTTGCACGGCCCTAGTTTTGTTGCAAAAGTGATAGCTGCAAAACTGACCCCATTTGGGTGATTGAAAATCCCTTGGTCCCAATGCAATCATTGTCATACCTCATCAGTGATTTGCCACGGTAGGTTAAGTGCAGCTGATGATCATTGTCTTCTAGTGATTCTGGCTGCATATCCACTGGATTTCTTTATGCTTTAACTTGTAGTGTGGTGGTCCTCAAAGTATAAAGATTTATGTTCTGCTCTGATATTTTGTGCATTCTAACAATGAAGTCACAATTTATCGAAATTGATGTTAAAACGAATGGTTATGTGGTAACTCTATTACATATGAGGTGCTGTTGGGGCAAGGTCATTGACATTATTTGCTCCATAACATGTGAAACCTCCCACGATTATGGATGTACTGCTTCTCATTTTTTGCCTACATACTGAATTTATCTAAAACTCTGCTATAGGTGGTTCTGAGGTCACTTTCAGTTTCCACTTTCCACTCATTAGGACCGTTTTCAAGCATTTTCTGCTCACTATTTGGTGTTTTATGGTTGCAGGTGGGCCTTCCAATTCATTGCCACCATTATCATGGGCAGTAAGGTTAAAAATTGCTCAAGAAGCGGCAAGAGGCTTGATGTATATACACGAGTTCAGTGGTCGCAAATATATCCATGGCAACATAAAGTCAACTAAAATCTTGCTGGATGATGAGCTCCATCCATACGTCTCAGGTTTTGGACTTACTCGGCTGGGTTTGGGCCCGACAAAGTCTGCCACAATGGCACCAAAACGAAACAGCTTGAACCAATCTTCTATAACCACTGCAATGAGTTCAAAGGTTGCAGCTTCCTTGAACCACTACTTGGCACCCGAGGTGCGCAATACTGGTGGCAAATTCACTCAGAAATGTGATGTATATTCTTTTGGTATAGTGCTGTTAGAACTTTTGACAGGTAGAATGCCAGATTTTGGAGCAGAAAATGATCATAAGGTACTAGAGAGTTTTGTAAGGAAAGCATTCAAGGAGGAGAAGCCATTATCTGATATCATAGATCCAGCACTTATCCCTGAAGTTTATGCTAAAAAGCAAGTCATTGTTGCATTCCATATTGCTCTAAACTGCACTGAACTTGATCCAGAGTTGCGACCTAGAATGAAAACCGTGTCAGAGAACCTTGATCACATCAAAATACAGTGAGAAACAAGAGATGTCTTAGTGTAGTGGGGTTGATTTTGTAACTCGCGGGCTAGTAGATGTATCTCTTTCTTCCATTTCTCAATGGAAATTGTTTCCTTTCACCTTTATTTAAAATCAAGGAACGGCCCAAATTGATTGGTGTGGTAAATATTTTCCTTCTTTTTACATCCTGTTTACTTCAAAATACAAATCCTACGGATTCGCATTGAACACCTTGCTTAAATTTTACACCCAAAATTGCTTTCAATGTAAAAACAACTGAACTTAAATCACTTCGTTTCAAAATCAATTTTAACTAGGCTACAAAAAGCATGTATTCAGAACTTTCTAGTGGTAGATGAACTATTGAACTTCAATATGAATGTGAAGCACTGAATCATGGTTAGAAATTTGTTAGGGATCTCGATTCCAGTAAAATTTGAACAATGATGCATTTTTCTTGTTACTTGTTAACTCATTTATAACTGCATTAAATTGTCTCAAGTAGTAAAATAAAATGAAAGTTTGAGTGTCGAGTCCAAGAGACACCCAGAAAAATAAACACTTGGGAGGTTATGATGGGAAGGTTAACTCAGAATATGGATATCTTAGGGCCTAACTTACCAAAATTACTCTTAATGTAATGTTAATGATTTTTTCTATTTAATATTATTTCAATTATCACTTACATCTAGTCATTTACTTTAACCATGATCCCTCAAGTGAAAGGGCCTAATATATACCTAATCTCTCTCCTAATCCCTTAAGAGAATAAATTAGTTAAATTACATGATAAACATAGATGCATAAAACATGTTAAACAATATCATTTTATCCCTAGATATGAATCAATTAGATGCCCTTTTCCAAATCTTAGCAGATAAGGGGGTGTTTGGTTTGCCTGTTTTTTGTTTTCATTTTTACTGAAAACAGAAAATGATGATGAAAATGTGTATAGTTGGATTTTTGAAAATATTTTCAGTGAAAATGAAAATAGATAACAACCAGAAAAAGAAAACAATAAAATTTCGTTTTCAGTTGAAAACATGAACCTCATTTTGGGTTAAATGAAAATGAGATGACAATGAATGTAATTTTAAGCAAATTTAAAAATACAAAAAAGACAAGAAGTCAATATATCATAAATTTTCAGTGTTTTTATTTCCTAAAAACAGAAAACAAGAAGTCAAACTAAACATATTTTCAGAATTCTAATATTTTGAAAATGAAAACAATTTTTAGAAAATGAAAATAGGAAATGTAAACAGAAAATGAAAATACAAACCAAATACACCCTAAACATTTCTCAATGCCTAAATCTTAAAACACATACATGAATATGGGTGATCAGACCACAATTAATGAAATTAAGCACAAAAAAGAGACAATAATAATTAAAATAATATTAAATAGATAGTAAGAAAAAAAATTACATCATGGTGTTTGGTGGCTAGGCTCCTAGTAGTGAGGGGTTTAGCCTCTCATTATCATGAGAGACTTTATAATTACAAGAGGGTGATAGGAAAAGAAGAAGGTAGAGAAGGATGGAGATAGGGGAAGGAATGACTCCTAAAGGTGGATTCCCCCTATTCTTGCACTAATTCTAGTCTTTGCTCTTTATGGAAAACTCACGGTTATTCAATGTCTAGTTATATCTCTTTTTCCTTTGCTTCCTCCTTTTTTTATAGGTGAATATTGCGTTGCGCTGGGCACATATGGTGCGATGAGCGAGCATCTCCAAAACTTTCTTATGTGTTTATATAATAAATACAACACCAAAACACTATAAATTCACCAATTTGAATGCTTATTGGACAAAAATTGAATGATGTTAAATTTTACTAATTCACATGAAAAGAAACAATAAAAAAGAGGAAATTTAATCATTTTTATATGATTTAATCATTATATATATATATATATATACACACGAGGGTTTGAAATTCTTGTAGGTATATCATTAGAGTTCAACTCATAAGAACTTATGGAGAATATGCTTGAATATTCTATTTATGAAGACTGGTACTGAACAGAAAAAATTTAGAACAATTCTTACGTTAATGAGTTGAAATACCAGCTAGCGATTCCTTTCATCCATGTCCTTGTTTGGTTTGGATTTCGAAAATTAATTCTCATTTTTTTTAATAAAAATTACATGTTTCCATGTAAATTTACGGATGAGATTAGTCGAATTAATACATTTTAATTATATTAAACAGTTCAAAATTAATTTTGTTGACATCAATTTTACTAGTTTACAACAAAGGGTCTTTTCTTCATTAGTTGGTATTTCATGCAAATACAGGCAAAGAACGAAAGTTGATTAACGATCTCTTGGTTGAAGACATGATGAGGTTGAGGATGCACCCCGCCAAACTGACCAAATAATTCTGACCACACTAACAATGGGATAAAGGCGAGACTTGTATCGTGGCATGGCTTGAGGGTGAAGGGCCAGCTCGTCACTTCAAACTTCAAAGTTAACCTGTCACTTCAGCTTAGTTTATTCCAGGATATATATGCTCTCAAATTTGATTATATAGTGGGATACATGCATAATGAAGTTGAGATACGACCATTTGATTTTATTTTGTCTTTGATTGGGTATTTCCACTTCTCAATAGCTTAAAATAGGGCATGAGATACATAATAAAATTTACCTGAATTTTTTTGCCTCATTTGGACATCCAATAATGTTTTTTACAGATAAAATATTAAAGTCTAGCACACGATTCGAATTTTTCTTATGCAAAAAAAAAAAAAGAAGAAGAAGAAGAAGAAGAGAAGCACTGTTGTTTTCAAATAATTAAGGTAAAATTGTAAAATTGGTCCCCACTTTATCTTTAATTACGAATTTGGTCCCCCTATAATTTAATTCACAAATTTAGTCTCCCAGTTTTATAAATTTCTGTAAAATTGGTTCTGGAAGCCCGATTTAGACGTTGACCGTTAACCTCAGACGTTGACTGTCACGTGTCAATATCTGAGTGGTTCCCTGTAAAGGCTTCATTTTTTGTAGGTAAATTTGCACTTTTGGTCGCTCAGTTTTACTCCAATTTTGATTTTGGTCCCCTACAGTTTAATTCATACATTTAGTCCCTCAATTTTATAAATTCATTTATAAATTGTTCCTGCAAAATTGGTCTTTTGAATGATTTAGCTATTGGTGCTAGAGACATGGTAGATCTTAATAAATCTCGCACTTCTTTTTCATCGCAAGTTTTTCACTCACTTAGAACCCAGAGAAAAATCACTATTTGTCTCTCTCCCACTTCTGGGGTTGTTCAACTTGGGAAAGTGACACATGAATTCCAACCTGGATAAAAAATTTTCAGATCTCTTACTTTAACAGGTTTTGTAATAACCCACTATTTTTTTTTCTTTTTTTGCTCCCCCATGTTGTATTATGTTTATAGGACTGTTTAAGTGGCCTATGTATGACAATGATATTTTTGTTTGAAATTTGAAATACAACTTCTCCAGTAATGAAATTTGACTGAATTTATAAAGGGATTTATAAAACTAGGGGACCAAATGTGCGAATTTAATTATAAGGGAACCAAAATCGAAATTAAAGTAAAACTTGGGGACCAAAAGTACAACTTTACCTACAAAAAATGAAGCCTTTACAGGAAACCACTCAGACATTGACACGTGACATTAACACGTGGCAGTCAACGTCTAAGGTTAACGGTCAACATCCAAATCAGGCTTCCTGGATCAATTTTACAGGGATTTATAAAATTGGGGAACCAAATTTGTGAATTAAATTATAGGAGGAACAAATCCAAAATTAGAGATAAACTGAGAGACCAAAACCTAAAGCCTTTACAAGAAACCACTCAGACATTGACACTTGGCAGTTAACGTCTGAGGTTAACGGTCACAATTTTACCAATAATTAATCATGTAAAAAAAAATAATCATTAAGTATAGCATTTATTGTAATTTATAAACTTTCATTTTTTTTTACAATAAACTGTCTCTTTGAAAACGTCAAATCAAACTTAAAGTACAATTAATTAGCATGAGCTAGTCCAAGTAAACGAAGGTTATATCAATCTATTAAACATGCGTTTTTAGTTTAACTTCACGATTATTTTTTGTCAATGTTTTTTTCTATCCGACTTTAACTTTAGAATTTTTGTATGAAAAAACTCCTTTCAAAGAGAATTTAATTTTTTTTTTACTAAAAAAAGTAGAGAATTTTACTTTTGACACCAGACCGTGGCCTGAAAGTTTATCTCTGAGAAATAAAATATCAGACAAAATCAAGAAAAAAAGGTTAGAAATTAGCCCAACACTTAAATGCCTACAATCGTGCCATAAAAACTGAGACTATTGCTTGGGGCACCTAACATTTTTGCTGATACACCCAACATAATATGTAAAATTCTAGTTTTGTCCTTTCATAAAATTGATACAAATTGGTAATCCGTATGCAGTGTCAATCCTTAAGTGGCCCATAGGATCTTTTTCTTTTCTTTTCAAAAATATGTTTTAAAAATTAATGATCCAAACAGAAATTAAACCTGTGATTTTCGTAATATTAGCATAATGCTTTAATCAACTGAGTTAATAAAATAATTATGTTATAAAATAATTAATGTTGTTATATATAACAATAAAATTTCTAATGTATATTTAATATACATATAAATTTACATAATAAATTTTGTGACAATTAATTTTTATTTAATAATTAATTTGTTTACATATATAAATTGTAAATAAAAATCATAGGTTTAATAAAAATTTACATATGTAAAAAATACCAAATTTGTTTAATTATCAATTGTTGTATTAAACATCTAAATACATCATTCAATTAAATAACATATTCGTTTAATTTTTAATCATTGTAATAAACATCCAAATACACCATTCAATTAAATACCAAATCTTTTTTTACTATTATTTACTGTAATAAACATATAAATATAACATTTAGTTAAATATCAAATTTGTAAATAAACTAAATGTATAAAAAAATTCTAAATAAATTATAATGTTTTTTAAAATTCAAAACATGCGGATTGAAAAAAAATATGTTCCTCTTTTTCTTCGACAATGAAAAATCACCGAACTTCATTGTATATCCCTAAACAACGTACTTACACTATCAACAACAACAAATACTCACAAAAAGATGCTAACGGAAGCAAATTACACTAAGAGAGTGCGGTTTTACAAAAAATGAAAGCGCTGCAGAAATTAAAAAGCTAATATGTTATTTATAACCAAAAATTCTCATAAGGATATTTTCGATATTTTGGAAAACTTCTAGGTGTACCAGTAAAAATTTGGGTGCCCCAAGCAGCTGCCGAAAATAGATGGGCCTACGATTGCCTGCTACATAAACCACATGTGGCCCGTTTAATTTTTCCTTAGAGTAGGCTACTATCACTTTTGGGCTATCATTTCTGTAATTGTTTCAAGATACTTAGGTATCTTCTAATTTTTTATGACATTTATATTTTATAATTTTTTAACGAGCTTCATGTTATAATTGTTGAAATTTACAAGATTTCTAAATTGTGTTTTCTTAACAATGGACGGAAATAATATATGCATATATATAACTGTACTATTTGGACTTAGCGAGCCACTATACTTAGTGATCGGTGGAATAGTCTATTCGAATTTTAAAAAATTGGTAGCTTTAAATAAGAAAAGGAAAAACTTTATCTTCTAACATAAAATAAAGATAAATCCTTGATATAAAAAATTATTTATTATTAAAGAAAATATATTATAAGGTTATATAATTTTTTATTTATATTATTTAGGATAGAGATTGAGACTTGACGATTTAATCTCACCTCTATAAAATAAGATCATCAAAGTTTAAATTAATTAATTAAATTTTATCTTTGTATTTCAATATTTATATATTTCTACATCTCTAACCTAGCATTAATATATCATTGCAGGTACACTTACTGTCGTCTTCAGTGAAAAAACTCACGAAAAAACACAATCCTAAAAAGGTTGCATAAATCAATAACAACAATAACTAATTGATGACAAGTAATTTCCTGTAAGCTCAAAGGAAATAATCATAATTGAGTTTAATTACGATAGAATATAAATCATCTAGAAGTTACTATACATATTAATTTTTAAGTAATTTTTACAATACATGTCAATTATTATTAAATAATACTATAAAATTGAAGTTAACTTTTTAGTTAATGTTCTCAAAGATGTAACTTCATTTCTAGAGGTTTTTGGTGAATAATAAAAATCTATTTTGGAAAGAAAACTTATTTAATTTCCTAGGCAGGTTATTTTAAATAATAAAAGCTAAATATTAAAAGAAAGAAAAATAAATAATAACAGAAAAAAGATGATGAAATAAATAAGGTAAGAAAAAATATTATCTTATTTTAAAATGCATTTTAAAGATATCTATTTATAAATAATTATATAGAGTAACATTTTTGTAGGTTGAACAATAAAACCAAAATAGACATAAAGAAAGAGGCAAATGGTGCTCACGTGTCTTTGTTTGACTCCACAGAAACAGTACCTTTTGACATCACTTTAATTTTGGTAAGATCTGAATGCGTGCCACTGTCGTGTACCTCTCTACACCTCTTCCTCTTTTTTTGCCTTTTCTGGCTTTCTTTTGTCTTTATCTTTATCATTACAGGAGGTACCACGGCACAAAGAGTCAACAGGACTACTGTTCCTATTTTCTAACATTATTCTAAAATTATTTTCAAAAATACCACAGGAACAACAATAAAAAGGAAAAACAATACTAGTAGTTTATCCTTTATCTTTTTATAGAAAACAGATATTTTTTATATCCTTCCTGTGACTTTGACGGCTTCTTAATTACAAAATAATTTTATGGAGTTTTAAATTGCAAATTCTAATCAAGTAAAAGAGAAATTGATAATTGATATAAAGCAATAAAGTCGGGGATTAGATTCTATCCAAAGTTGTCTTTTTGGGTTTCAAATGCGAGAATTCAACTTATTGAAATTCTGTAGTATTTTCTTTAGGAATCAAATGATCTAAAAAACAATTCCTCATTCGGGAATCAGAGGCATATTTTCTTTGTATACGATTTTTAGTACCCAGAGAATATGTTCCATAATTGACTCCACATGATTGTTAATATTCATCTCTGACGGGACAGATAGAGATTGAAATTGGATCTATGCGTTTTGCAATGTTCTGCTTTATTGTTGCCCAATAAAAGAAAAGGAAATGAAACACAAAAGTGATGTTTCTCTTACACAATAAGGAAACTTGAAAAATCATTTTGTATTTAGTAAACTTGAGGATTCTTTAAATAAATTTTATTTTTGGTTCTTATTTTCTTTCGTACGAAGCTATGTATTTTTTTATATCTGATAGATATATATTTTTTGTAATTAATATTTTTCTATGGTTGGTTAAACAATTCAAGACAACATACATTTTTCAGTAAATGTAAAAATTAACTTCGATCAACATTTTGTATAATACTATATCTACAAAATTATGATTAAAATAAATAATGTATAATGAATTTATTAATTTTTAAAATAATCATATTAAAAACCATATAAATAACAATTTTTATTAGTTGATATTTTTTTTTACACTAACCATACATGCCTATTAGATTATTTTTAGTTTTATTTTAAACTCATTATGTATATTTTAAATATCTATGCATGTGATACAAAATATATTTACTGGTATATGAGTAAAATTCAAAATTGTTTCGGGAGGTTGGTGTTTTTCTACAGAAACTAAAAATAGTAAATAATAGGAAGTTCAATTTGATAAATAAGATTGATTGCATGTTTGGTAAAATAAAGTTTTGAAAGATAATCAAATTTTTAAAAAAGTCAACGAATGATAAAAAAAAGTATTTTTAAAAATAAGGGGAATTAAACTAGTAAGAAGTTTAGTGGCGAAATACTTCTAAATATTAAAAAAAATATGAAAGATTCATTATAGAAGAAATATTTTTTATTTTAAATGAAAAATAATATTGTATTTATAAGGTGTGAAAAAAGATTGCAATATTTTTTCAATGAAAAAAAAGCGACCGGTAGAAAAATTATATTGCACGTTAAATTTATAAGTTACTCTAACAAAGTACAATTATCTGACAAACAATGTTAATTGTTCTAGCAATATGTATAGAAGAAGGAAGGATGAAACATGATTTTGGTGTCATCTTCTTTCTCAAGGTTTTCTAGTTTTCCTTTTAATGGAACGCTTATTATTTACTTTATTTAGCAGGTTTATTGAATTGGAGATAGAGTGAGAATAGGTCAGACTGGTCTACAAGTGCTTATAACTATATCTACATAAAGTCTGATATGAACTGACCTATTTAATTAAAAGGTTAGGCTCAGACTTTTTTAAAAACCTATTAAATTAGATAGAACAGGTTTAGACTTATTAAAAAGTCTTATAAGCTTGATAAGCCGGCCTATATATATATATATATATATATACTTATATTATTTTTTGGATATAATTAATTTTATTTTTGAAACTAGCTGACTTTGATTACACATTAGTGCTCCATAATTTATATTCCTATAATTAAGTAAGACTTTAATTACAATTAAGATGCGAGTCATGTGCCTCTTTATATTTCTCATTACTTTTATTTTTTAGTTTTCTTATTCCTGTTAATATTTTCTTTTCCTTTAACTTTCTTATTTTCTACTACGTTCCTCCTATTCGAAAGTATTAAAGATTTAATGGGAAGAAAACTTTTAAAAAGACTATCAGGTAAGTGCAAACCAGACTTTTAAACGACCAGATCGAGTTAAAATAAAAGACTTTGTTAAATTATAGGCCAAACTCAGACTTCAAAAATTTATCGTAAATTAAACTAAGATCTTTGAAAGTCTGGTCTAGCCTATTTCACCCCTAATTAGAGATAACATATTTTTGACCGGTTGATAAAGTTGTAAAAGTTGGTGTAAAACATTAACATACAGCATCATAAATTGACTTGAAGTGAGCTTTTGAATCTACAAGAGATCTTCAAAAGATAGTCATGGCGTCGTCTTTGAACCACATGAAACGACAGAAAAATAAAATATGAACATATCTATAGCAATAATTAGAGGATAACACCAAAGACGTAGATTAACTAATGTAAAAATATTTTAAATTAATTACTATTTTCAAATTTGAATCCTAAATGAGGATAATTTTTTCATCTACAATGATTACATGATTCATAATTTCATATTCAATTTTAACACGACTGTTTTCTATAAAAATAGTTATAGTCTATATAAAAAGAAGAAAAATTAAAAAAATGCAAGATAATCAGATAAAAGCTTTTAGTAAATTTATTATTATTCTTAAAGTCATATAATAATAAATCCAATTAATTTAATCTTCAGTAATTTTACCAAAAAAATTCAAATTTCTGGACATAATCTAAATTACAAAATTAAACGAAAAAAAAAATTGAACAATAACTTTTCTTATTTAATAAGTTCACAATTTAGTCCTAAAATATTTTGCAAGTAGAAAATCTAATGTATAAAAAAATTACCGTAAAATAGCCGTTAGGAGGATCTAAGTTCACAAATTAGTCCTAATAATATTTTTCAAATAGAAAATATAATATAAAATGATTTCTTAGTATACAATAACAGCTTAGGTAAAGGGAAAGAAATCAGTAGGAAAAAAAGTGAGGGTGTTTGAAAAAATAAAAAAAGAGAGAGCATAAGAATAAAAAAAAAATGAATCACTGGTTTTTTTTTATCACATTTTTCACTTAAATGTATTTATATTTTTCTTAAATTAAACACTCTTTGCTTTTTATTTTATTCTTATTTATTTTCATTCACCTTAATTACCTTCTATTGATTTTTTATATAATATTTTTCATCATTACATTAATACAAAATTAATTTTATTGATGATTAATTTTTATCCAATAATCTAATTCATCATTTTTATTGAAATATTTTTTTTAATTATATTTTTTTCATCAAACTTCAACTCGAGATTTACTTAAGGGATTAAGTTTAATATTACTTATATAAATTAACGTATTTTTTTTACAAAATTGAACTTGAATTAAAATAAAATTGAACCTACTTGAAAAATAAATCCCTTTTTTTCCCCTTGTATTAACTCAGGTAAAAGGAAAGAAAAATCTCACTTTTTGCCTGTTGCTTGGTAAAGCATAAGCGTGGTGATAGAGATGAGATGAACGGGTAATGAAATTGAATCAATTTATTTAAATTTAAAATAAGTAATTTTAGAATAAATATTTTTAAAATAATATCTATTTAATAAGTAGACATAATTTTTTCAAAATAATATATATATATATAAATACAATTAAAAAATAAAAAATATTTATTTTATTTAAAATAAATAATTTTTTGAACTGAAATTAAAATTAAATTATTCAAATATTATGTTAATTTAATATTTGCTGAAAATCATTATCTAAATTTTACTTTTTTTTTTGGTCAAATACTAAATTAATTAATATTTTTTTTCTATGATAAACCGGATGTTAAGAAAAAAAAAAACTTATTGAGTATTAAGTATTAACTATGTGAAATTGGTATGGCATAAGACAAAAGTGATTAAGTGAGTTGACCGACGGACCCTATTCGTTTTGGTTACACCGTTGCCTCGTCGTTTTCACATCTCCTTCCAGATTACGTTCACAGGCGCCGTCTTGCCATAAATAAAACTGCATATCATTCGCCCCAATGTTCTCAATATTCACCAACTAAGGCTCTATTTGTTTCAAAAGGATGAAAATAATACACAAAAGAAATTTGATATTATATTTTGTGAAATTTATATTTCTTATATTTTGTTTTAATTAAAAATTTATCTTTTATTTTTTTTCTCTTCTGAACCAAACACACCTGACCTTTATCTATATTGTTTTTTCCCTCTCTTTTACAATAAATTTGACTAACACAAAGTAAAGAGCGTTAGAATAGATATTTATTTTTAAAACATATTTAGAATTTTTATTAATTACACCCTTACAGATAAAAGAGAAATGAAGAATACTAAATAATAGAAAAATAATAAAGAAGGTAAGCAAAAAAAATTACAATAAAAGTAAAATATTATTTATATTTTTTAGATCATATATCTCAATTTTAAAGGATTTGATTCTTAAAAAAAATGTAAAAATGAGTTTCTTAAAAGAAACAAAAGTAATATATGACGACATTGATGAGGGAATAGTTAATAATAATAATTTACCACAAAAAATAGAGGTTAATATTAGCAACTTAAGAGTGATGGTTGCCTATTCATTCGCCATGCCTCTTTTATTCTTGCTCTGGATATTAAATTAATGGACGCGCTCAAGTCTTTCATCAATTGATTCATTGAATTTTCCAGTGTTTTGTGTGTTTTAAGCAATGAAAAAAAAAAGTGTCGTTAAACGGTAAACCATTAGCGCTGCAGTATTGGTTCATGTACTCCTTTTTTATTAAATGGATTTAATAAAGGTCAAGTGGTGATATGCTTTGATAATTTGCCACCAGCGAAAACACTCTTAGTTTTAAAAAGTTATTGGTGTGCACTTAAAAAATATCCCAATTTAACCAACCTAAAAAAATAATCATTATTATAAACACTAAAATTGTACTACCAAAGACTAACAAGGTCTAGGCGTGCCGCATAGTAAATAATTGATAGATGATTGGATTTATTAATTATATTTACAGAAATTCAATTTCATTAAAAAAAAAACAAAATTAATTTTAATCATCTTTATATTTCGAGGATTAATTTTATAATTTTCAATGTGGAAATATCTTGCTGTAAATGAACAAGAAATTGTACTACCAAATAAATTTTATAATGTAGTCAATTAAAGTAATATTTCCTGTGTTTGGAATTATCAAGCAATCTAAGAACAGACAAACAGTATCCAGTCTTGTGACGCTGGTTGAAGTACTCCTGTAATCGTACTGCAAAAGTATATCATATAAAAAATTGTCCCGCAAAGACAAAATTAAATATTAAATTGTACTCATTCATATGGCATTTTTAAAACATTTTTGTTTTCTATCTCGGTTCTACAACTTCTCTTTCTATTTTATTTTCTCTCCTTTATATTTTCTCAATCAAATTTCATTAAAAATAATTATGTTTGAACAAATAGTATTATAAGTGATAAAATTATTTCTTCAATTATTTAACTTCAAATTTAAAATGATCCTATATCAGTTAATTAAGTTATTTGGTGGTATTTTGTGTCTGGTGTCTGAAAAAAGTATATAATTTCTCTTAAATATTAGTTGCCTGGCCTCAGTTGAGTTTCTTCTCTTTCTCTCTCTTCCTCGTGCAGCTCTCTACACTCACGAGATCTTGCTCTTTTCTGTCAAAAAGCAAAAATAATAAATTTTCTGAAAGTGCACTAACTCATCTTTTTGTATACGATACATATCTGCTTGTGGGTGTTTATCTGTTCCGCTTCTGCACAACACCGACCCCTCAACCTTTCCCTTTATAATCCCTCCTTGAATTTTGTGCAACCAAGGTTGCCTTTTCCTTCCCAATTGGGTTGCTTCTCATACACACGCCCACACACCATTTTTTCACTTCCCATTATGATTCTATAGCCTTTTAATGTTTTTTTTATCGATAAATGTTAATTTTACTAATTTTTGTTTGTAAGAAATTTAAACCCGTCACATCTCTCCTTTTCTCTGGCCTCTTATATAACCTTGACTTTGTTCCCTTTCGTTTAGCAAACACTAAGTTATTATGGATTCGAATTCGCGTTACCATGTTCAGCAGCAACACCAACAACCCAATTCTGGGTTACTTCGATTTCGCTCTGCCCCTACCGCGAATTTCAAACAACAAGGCGAAGTTGCTGCCAATACTAATGGGAACGCATGGGAGGGCTCTGAACCATTTTTGAGATTCTTGAATTCCGGGGACACCCACGATACGACGTCGTCGCCTACCTTACGAGAATTCGTGGATAATAAGGTTTCTAATAATAGTAAACCTGCGAAGGAGTCATCAGCATCATCACCTCTGAGTCGCATGAATTCCCAACAGGGGTATAGCGCTTCTATGTTACCCTCTCGGAGTACTGTAACTTCAGCTATGATGTTGGGTTCTATGGGAATCGATCAAAGTGCGAAAAGCTTTGATTCCAATTCTCTCAGGCAAAGTAGCTTCCCTGCTGGCCATTTCTCTAACAACATCTCCTTTCAGAACGGTACCCTACTTGTTTTGTATTCAGTTTTTTTGTTGAATCGTTTCTTTTTCTCCACTTTTTAGGTCATTTTTATGTTTTCTTCGATGTCCATACGTTTTTTAAGCACCACATGGAAAATATTTTATGCTGGATGAAATAAAATTTGTGGAAGATGGTTTGTAGCTAGACTGAATTCAATTGACTTTTGAAATTAGACAGCAATGATATATTGAAGTGGTTAGATATAAAATTATTTATGATTCGCAGACCAAGATTCGATTTTTGAAGAGTTAAATAAATGCTTGATGTTAAACAAAAAGCTGTGGTGCTTGTACGGAACACAATATTGGGAATTTAAGCTTATGTTTTTTCATACTTTTGCAGTAACTTGAGTTTGAGAATCTATATGCTTTTGACATACACGTTGACATATATTGTGTTGTAAAGAAGAAAGTCTTCATTCTCGGTTATAGTTTTTTTAGGAAACAACTCGAACTTGCGACCTTTTTTCTTTTTTTCCTTAATCATTCAATCTATCTTATATCTTTCTTTTCGGCTGTTATTGAGAAGTAATTTATGTTTGTAAATTACAGGGTATGATGCTATGAAAGGTGTTGGAAACTATAGTGGGGTCAATGGCAATGATGGTGAACTTAGTCTATCTATGAACAGAATGAAGAATCACATTAGCTTCTCATCAATAAGTCCTTCTTCTTCCTTGGGAATGCTATCACCAACCTCCAAAATGGGCACGGAGGGTATTAGGGTAACTAGACCTGAGGATGGGAGACAGGGAAGTTGCAATGGTGATGCTCGATATTATGGTCCTGGATTCCCTTATGCTTCTTGGAATGAGCCCTCACACCCCAAAAGACAGCGAAGTAGTAATGATGAGTTACTTTTTGATTCTCAGGTATGTAGAAATTTTAATTTTCGTATTGTGTATTTCTAGTTTCAATTAGTGTTCTTTATGCAAATTTGCTGGCGTACTCAGAATGGAGAGCCAGGAAATCAAGTTCAAAGGCTTTCGCATCATTTGAGTTTGCCAAGAACGTCGTCGGAGATGTTTGCTATGGATAATTTGCTTCAGTTCTCAGATTCTGTTCCTTGTAAAATCAGAGCAAAGAGAGGCTTTGCTACTCATCCTCGAAGCATTGCCGAAAGGGTAAGGACTCAGGTTTCCTTGTAAAATATATATAATCTATATTTTCCAATCTCAGATTCTGTTTCCTTGTAAAATATATATAATCTATATTTGCCAAAACTTATTTTTAAAAAACATTTGATACAATGAAGCCGAGGGGATTAAATACGACTCACGTTTATGGGTCTTTCTTTCACTTATGATGTTCAATATTTCTATTCTTCAACGATGTGAATTTCACCTTATACTTGTACTACAACAGTAAGAGATTATTATTTTCAGGTGAGAAGAACAAGGATCAGTGAACGAATAAGAAAATTGCAAGAGCTTGTTCCAACCATGGACAAGGTAAGATCCATCACACAATTTTATTTGTCCTATGATTAATAGTGTATTTTGTGTTTGTAATGTTAACATTCTTGAGTTATTGGCAGCAAACTAGCACAGCAGAGATGTTGGACTTGGCTTTAGACTACATAAAAGATCTTCAGAAACAATTCAAGGTACTCAATGGCAGAAGGAAGTTTGATAACCATGCCATGCAGTTAATGACTTTTTCATGTATGCACTGACGTTTTTTTTAATACCTTTATGGTTTATGCAGACTCTGAGCGATAAACGGGCTAAATGCAAATGTATAAACATGCAGAAGTCAGAAGCAGATCGAGTTGCTTGAGTTTCTTTTGTACAGGTAATAAAAGGAACTATGCAAAACTTGAATAGGACCCGGGTTTTATATTTTGACGTGCTGAAAAATCAAATAGATCAAGAAAGCTAATATAAGATGCAGAAAGCCAGCTTTTAACTCTTCATTGCTACATTGTGTATTTTGAGTTAACGGGGGTTCCAGCCACACAGACAATAAATCATAATTCTGTATACAAAAATTCTAAGGAATTAATTTTAGCGTTATTCTTTTTCCCCCTATAGTTATCAAAGACTTGGCAGAATTTGGATTAGTACTATGTGTCGTTTGTTATTGAATTGATGCATTATAAATGAAATGACTCGAGTAAGCTTGTCTTAATACATATTATCTTAGATATAAATGAAAATGAACATTGACTATTCTTTTTTATGGAGAGCAATTCAATATTGCAGAGATACTTTGATTTTCTCATTTTATTGTTAGGGCTGCCAGGTTGTTTGAAGAAATTAAAAAGTGATGCAGGTATGACCGAATAAGCCATGAGGTACTCCACGCTTGGATGGATACTTAAACAGAGATTCCGGGAATGGTTAAAGAATTTGACGTAAAAGATTGATTGTTACACTCAAAATAGCAAATAGGTTGAAATCAAGTAATCAACACGGGCTTCAATTCAACTTGAAAGATAAAGACGAAAAACAGAAGTCGTTTTAAAGGGTTTCATTTTATGAACAAAAAATATCATTTGAATTTTGACATTTAGGGTCTATTACATGAATGATGTGGGGAGCAAATGTTAGTCTCATCTGGCCAACTTGCTTGTATTGCAACAAAGTCATGTCGATTGGAGGGCCCTTATATAATAATCCCAAACAAAACCGTTCAATACCAAGTGTAATTCGCTTCAATCCGGTCGTGTTCATAGTAGATTATCCAGTTAAATGTTAATTTGTTGACAAATGTATCAATTCGTCTAAGTAGCATTTTAAAATGGTAAGACGAGTATCGAGTCCACAAGGATTTTGACAATATTCAGGGTTTATATATATCCGATTATAAGCAATTAATGAATTCAATAGAATATTTGCAACATGTGACGTTTAATTGTAAATTTGACATAAAATTAAACTATAGAATTAGCATGTGTAAGGACGAGAAAACAAACACTCAGAACAATAAAATGATGGTTGATGTATAATTACGAACATGTTGGAGACCCAGCTTATTAGAACTACTCTAGATGCAACCTTATTGATTTTTCTCTATTCAATATTATTTCATTTATTACCTACATCCACTTGCATGCTCTAACCATTATTCCTCGCATGAAAGAGCCTAACCTACCTAATTTCTCTCCTAATTCCTTAAGAGGTTAATTAGACAAATTACATTACGAACATGGATGCATAAAATAGGTTAAATAACATCATTTTATCCCTAGAGATAAATTACTTAGATTTTTTTTAGTTCTTAAGAGATAAACATTTTTCAATGCCTAAATTCTATAACATTTAATGAGCATGGATGATCAAACCACAAACATGATAATAAGTACAGAAAAAACAATAATACTAGAATAGCATTAAGTAGATAGTTAGAATCATTACATCAGGAGTGTTTGGTTGTTAAGCTTCCAATAATGGGTGGTTTAGCCTCTCATTGTCATGAGAGACTTACAAATACAAGAAAGGGGTGAAGGAAATGGAAGAGAATGAAAGAAAATGGAGAGAAAAGGAAATGAAAAAATCCAATGAGTGGGTCTCTCTCCAATGGACATGCCCTAGCTTTTCATGCTCAATGGAATGAATCCCTTCAATTCCTTCCTTTTTCCCCTCTTAAACGCAACATAGTCATGTTTTTCAACATTGATTGTATGTTGAGCGCGACGCAAAAGGGTCCAGTTGGATAAGTGACCATGCGCTGAGTGCGTATGCACTTGGCAATTGACTTTCCATGTGACTTATGACGCTAAGCGAAGTTGTTGCACTGAGTGGTTTTCATGCGCTGAGCGAGGGTGGCGTGCTGAGCGTGACCCTTCAGTTGTTCAACTCTCTTTCATGTCTTTTCTTGTGTCTCTACAAAAAATATATCACCAAAAATATTATAAATTTACTAGTTTTAGCACCTATTCGATAAAAACTTAGAAGATATTAAATTCTTAATATTTAACACAAAAAGAAACAATAAGAAAAAGAAAATCAAATAATTGTTGTGTAATTTACTTACACAAATTACGTATCCATAGCAATTATCACTAAATTTGTGGATAAGGATGTTAGTTTGTACCATGAATTAAATTTGTGGGAAATTTTATCAACTATAGAGGAGTATGTTTTTATGAACTAGTACTAGTATGTCTCAATAGGACATTGCATTCGATTTATAGATGAAATTTTTTGTTGAAAGTTTTAGAATATCATTTGATCTATATATAAAAAAGAAAGTTAAATATCATTTTTAATCTATTATATTTTAATATTATTTTATTTTGTATATTAAATTTTAAAAATTTCATCTTAATCTTTTATATTTTCAAAATTTTTATTTCAAGTTTTAAATATTTTATTTTTATCCTTTATATTTTTTAAAATTTTATTTTAGTATGACAAAAATAAAAACTTTATTTTAATCCTTTATATTCAAGAAAGTTTCATTATTCTGGCCGGTATTGATATGTATTTCTAGTGTTTTGTTGATCTTAGTGCACCTACGAAAATATAGGTTTTTTTTTTAATTGTATTTGATTTCATAAGCATGAAGTGATCCTTTATTATAGTTTTTTTTTTAAATTTATAATGCTATGATGATGAACGTAATGTATAGATGATATAATTTTTTGTTGGTAAAGCCTGGACAAATGTTTATGACAAATGTTCATCGTTTTAAGATGTAAAAAGAAATAAAATACAGACAAATTATGTCAATATTTTACTAGCTACTATTTAATTATGTCAATGATGTTGGTCCATTAAACTTTCTAATTAAAGCTATAATAGGAGTAAGTTGATATTATATGTCGGTCAAATGGGAAAAGATTCTCTCAATTTTTTCTATTACTAATATTTGGAAAAAAAAATGATACTCTTCACTTTGCATGTATCATTTCTATTTAGTTAATTCTTTTTCAAAAGCCTGATAAGAAAGGAAATGAAAATAAATAAAATAAAGAAGATGTTGATCAAATATGAGTTGTGTCTATGTCTATGATTTATTACATGTTGTTTTGTTTGAAAAAATGGTGGAATGGAAAGACATCTTTAATACTAGAATGTTAATGACATGATGCAGTTATTAGTATAGACTTATTTTTAAAAAAATTATCAAAAAAAATTACTAACATATACCTAAATTGCAAATAACCTTATTTAATAATAATACTACTCCAGTAACTCAACTAGTGCATAAATGTCATATATTATGACATGCTATCATGTGATATTACTGATGTTAGTTGATAAAAGTGGTTTTTCATATATGAATTGATTCCATTCCATTTTGGCGGCTAATTGTTTTGGGTTTGCTTTCAATTTGCATTATAATATACAAGGCCAACAATCAGAATAAGGGGTGTAGGTAAATTACGTAGCATGTACTTGGAAGTATTATTTTAATGAAACGTATTGCAATTGTACTTATTACTTACTACTACGGTCAGGCTGCAAATTTTCTTTTATAAACCTCTTGATCCAGTGTATAATAATTGGCTTTAATGAACTTAAACTAGTTTTTTTTATTGCACTTAAACTAGTTTTTTTAATATTTGTGTAATTGAATCTTTTAAGACACAAATTAGTATAATTCAAATGATTGACGCAGTAGTGTAAGGTTCTATTGTATTTATGTGAATGGAAACAATTTATATAGCAAGAAAATTTGTATTTTACTTTTATCTTGTGTAAAATTCTTTTGGTCCAGCGACAATCATGTATGCACTATGAGTGGAATTAGTCTTTACACAATGGTTTTGAGGACACCTTTGATAAAAATTATTTAAACCTCCTTGTCATTATAGTACTTCTATTATATATAACTTAAATTAACTATCCGAAATATATAATATGAACCACTAATATCTTAGTTATGTCATCAGTTAGTATTGTAACTTAATAGCATCAACTAAAATCAAAAGATTTTTTTCTTAAACTACAAAAATAAAAAATAATTATATTTTTTAGAGATCAAAATCATAATTAATTTTAAAAACGAGGTTATCTTTTTTGAGAAGAAAAACAAGATTATCTTAGAAACTGGAATAAAGTATTATTAGTGATGGATAAAACTATTATCACATTAATAAAAATATCTTATTTCGGTCACTAAAAGGAAAAAATTTATTACTCAGTGATCAAATCCTATTAAGATAATTAGTATTAAAAAAAATTCGATTTATTTAGTTTTATAACATTATATTTTATTTACGGGTAATAAATACGTATACATTTTTACTTAATAGGTGTAGCTCAAATGGTAACATACACTTAGTCTGTGAAGAATAATTTAAGTTTAATCTTGTAAAATACACTTTTGAGGAGAAATAATGAACTTTAAGAGTGATTAAACTCTAACTAATAATTTATTTTATTAGTTTTATAATTGATTCAAAGGATCAAAATTTATAAAAATAGTACTATTGAAAAACCTAAGATCCTAATTATGGGGAAACTAAATAAATATAAATTTGTATGCATTTTTAATTTTCCACACATTTAAGTTGTATATAATATGTTTTTCATGCATATATCAATATATTTAGTGTTCTATTGGTCTTGTGCTTAGTTTTAAAGCGTAGGATAATATATTCAAATTTCACAATCAAGCTTTTTCAACTTTCAAACTCCAATTTTTAGCACCACTTAGAACTTTGACGGTAAATTAAGAGTTGGACTAAATTTTAAAAGTACGAGAACTTGATTTAAATAACTGAAACTAGAGGGATTAAAATTCTATAGGGATCAAAAGCAGAATTATGGAAAAATATTAATTCTTTTAGCTTGAGGTATTTTTATACATATCAAAACAATTTATTTTCTTTTATTAACAATTATTTGATCTAAATTTAAAATGTTTAATCACTTTAGACTTTTTATTTAAATTTAAAAGAATATTAATTGAAAATATTGTAATGATCTTGGAACAAATTTAAGTTTTAATGAGTATTAATTTGATATTAGTGTTTTTCACTTTCCCCCTAAACGTATGGTACTAAGTGAAATACTAACAAAACAAATTAATATCCATTTAGAAGTATTTTTTTTAGGCAATCCATTTAGAAGTATTAAACTGTATTAAAACAATCTTTTTAAACGCATGCAATTTAATAATGCTTGCAATTTGTAAATATTGTTGTCGTAAAAAAAACCAGAATTAAACTTTTTTACATTTGATTTGAGATGAATTATTTGCATATTAGTGATGGAATGAATTTCCCTAGAGTGAGATTTGAAATTGCACTATTATTGAACAATAATTATCAATTTTGCAATTCAAAATTTTAGAAGAATAAAATTAAAGACAAAAATTTATATTAGAATAAAATCAACTATAGAATTAGCCCTATATATACCTTAGGGTCTTTTGGTAGCTTTGTATCAAATTTCTCGTATGGGTGGATAAACGGGTCCAGGTTTATAGATTGGTCTACGGAGCTCGTGATCCGTGCGGGTTACGGACCAATTTTTTTAAACGGTCCATGGTTATGTTATATTTTTGGGCTCGTCCCGCTTAACCCGCAGATTACGCGGGTTTGGCCCGTGGGGTCCGCGGGTTGCCCGCAGCCCGCATTAAGTTTAATTTGTGTGACTCTCATTCAATTATATTATGTTTGATTTTCTCTTTTTCACTTCAAACTTTTCTTTTAAAATAAAGATTTAAAGATAAAAATAAAATATTTAAATTAAAAGATGATAAAGATAAAAAAGGATAAGATAAGAAAAATAAAAAATAACAGAAATAAAAAATTAAGATAAAAAAAGATAAGTGATAACATACTAAAAATCTTCCTTTTTGATATTTTCTTGATTTTTTTTCTTTTAATCTATCCTTTTCATATTTGCAAGCCACAAATACTAAAAATATCAATTCTTATCATTTAAGCTAAAAATAATTGTTAAATAAATATTTTTAAAGATATTTCAATATATTTTTATTATAAAAAATAACACACATCATATTCACCAGTTATTATTATAACAGGCTAAGAACTCTTTTCCTTCTCACGGTTTTTCTCCACCACAAACTCACCCACGCGTGCAAGTCATACAACTCTTTCTCCTACAAGGAAAACAAAACGGGACTTACACTCACGCAGTCACGCGACACACCACAACGGCACAGTCTCGACCCACCACCGCGTCACCACGCAAAGTACATCTCTTCTCTCTCTATAATTTGTTTTTATCTTATTTTTATTGGGACTGATTCATTGTTGTTGTATTCTTAAATGTGGTGATGGAGAAGGCTAAAACTACTTTAAATATGAAATCATTTGTTGTTGGAGATGTTTAAATTTCATATTTTAGATTTATTACTTGGATTTTCTTTTGTTAAGACATTATTTATTTTATTGATGTAATTGACTAATTATTGAGATTTTATTTACATCTGTATTAAACTTAATTTGATTGTATTGTATTTTTATTAAAATTGAAATTCTTTTAAAACTAGGCCCACGGACCGTCCCGTTTGACCCACGGGGGCGGACCAATCTATTTGATCCGTGTAAGAAACGGGACGGATTGACCCGATTCGTTGCGGACGGACCTTACGCGGGACGGACCGACCCGCTTACCCACCCCTTCTCGTATGGTATGTAATGTTTGTATGATCAAGACCAAGGTAATGAAATGTATTGTTTATTTTTAAAAAAAGTAAAATATTTGCATTCCTGTACAAAAGAAAAACTACAAAATTTGCATAAGGCTTCAACATTTTTAGACGTGTACGTGTCTGTGGGTATCTGATAATTCTATTAAATACAAATTACTCGTAAAACGACAGCTTTGGTTTTATACAAATATTATCTATGTATTTAAACTTTTGTATTTTTTGGCTGGAATTAGATCAAAATACAATAAGAACATTTTTTTTTTGACAAGGAATACAATAATAACATATTTAAGGTTTTTAATGAATAGAAGAGCAATCAACAAACTCATCTTAGTTACCTTGAATATCAAAATTAAGGAGCGATTGATTATTGAAATTTGGTTTTTTAAGAGATTGAAATTTGTTAATATAACTACTCCTAAGAATTAAAACAAACTGTATATCTTTAAATTAATGATGAATCTTAAGAAATAAAACCAAAAATTAATGTTCAGTTTGGTGCAATTGGTCAAAGTAATTAATCCAACCGTTATGTACAAATCACTTACAAATCAGCAGAGCCGTTTGAGTAGGCTTTATTCAAAATTCAGCATCTGCGTTTTTTTTTTGCATTGGTGTATATAGTAAAACCAAATCCTCTATTTCCCAGGTCAATTCGTTTTGGTTTAAGGAGGGTGTATTAGATTGGGATTTTGAGAGAATATTTTGACAAAAACAATCTTGAAGATTTTAAAAGATTATGTGGGATTGTATTGATTTTGTGGGATTTTAAAAGATTTTTTTTAAAAGACTTTTTACAATCAGGATTCTTAACCCAAAATTTTAATGGATTTCTAACACAGATTTTTAAGATTTCAAAGTACTTTATGGATTCTTAAGATTTTGAAAGATTAGTACATTTTAAACAAAAAAATAACGAAAGTTACAAAAGTGAATGAAAAAGATGATAAATAAATTATAATGTTTGAATAAAGAAAATAAAAACGATAGAAATTTTAAACTTTTTAATAACAAAGTCATTATTGCCTAAAAAAATAATAACAAAGTGATTCTCACTTCATGTTCGCCTAATTATTAACATTTCTCCACATATCTGAACCTATATTAGTCCTCCATATATTAGCATCTTCTCGTTCCTGCTCTTGTGTTTGAACAATGGATTCATGATCATTGTCTTCGTAATTTGGTAACACTGAAGATGAAGATGAAAACTCGTCAGTAGGTTCCACTGGAAATTCATCAGAACGACATTCTTTGCGAAGAAAATTATGAAGTGCTGCACATGCCAACACAAGCTCTGCTTGTGTTTTAAATAGAAATGGAGGTGCTGACTTAAAAATTGTGAACCGCGATTTAAAAATACCAAATATCCTCTCAATCAAAAAACAATTAAAAAATTATTAACACAATAATAATAATAATAACACGCTGTCAAAAAAATAATAATAACACATTAATAATTAACATTTTAATAATAACACAAGAAAATAATAATAATAATAATGGACGTTGTAAAAAAACAAGTTGAAGAAACAGAAAAAAAAAAGAGTTTTTTATTTTGATTTGCATATATAGTACTAAAAAAAAAGTAATATGAAATCTTGATGCATATCAATTGTCATTCTTTTGATGCATATTCATTGCCTGGACGTTGAAAACAATATGAATACGAAATCTTGAAGCATATACAACACCCTTTTCTTTTGATTTGCGTAATATACATATAGTATGAACAATATTGACTATCGATTGTCATTAAAAAAATAGGTAAAATTGATTGAAAAGTTGTAAGAGAATGAACCTGGTTGTGGTTTGTGTCTTGTTCGGCAGGAGAAGAAAAAGTCTTTGAAAGATTATGAAAAGTCTCAAGGGTTTGGGTGAGATTGTTGGAGGAGTATTTTATGTGTATTTCTAATTAAAAAGTCTCTCAAAATCCATTCCACAAAAGAATCCATCAAAATCTATTTACTTTTGAATAACAAAAGACATTTTAAAAGTGGTAAGAAATCTCAATTAAATACCAACAGATTTTGTTGCCCTGAAAAAAAAATCTTTATTGTCTTAATTGAATACCACAAGATTTGTTTATATTTTATAAAAGTTTTGATTGAATACCACAAGACTTTTTAATCATAAAAAAGTCTTTTAAAATCCTTTGAAATCTTATAAGAAAATTGTTAATAAAAAAGTTATACGAAAATTGAAACTGTATAGCAGTGTTTATTACTTGGTGAACATCAGAACAACTGAACAAGAAGGGAAATAACAGCGAGGAACTTAGGTTGAGAATTAATACGGGGAAATATTTAACACATAATGCATTTAGGGTGCATCAAGTAAAAGAACGAGGTGCGTTGAATAATTAACACAGTATGGCTTTATACACTGTGGCACGGAAAGCCCAAATACGATTAAGGTCCAATAAAAATTCCAATTCTTTAAATAAATATTAAAAAAGTGAATTTGAATCTACACAAATCCCGCCCATGCGAAATTTGAAATTCAAAACGGACCGTTATATTTTTTGAACGTGGACAGTAGAGTTATCCAGGAAAAAATGCAGTTTTCATTTCGGCGATATAATAAGTGCGCCTTTTATCATTTTGAAAACTTGCCATTTCGGTCTTTCTCCAAAGCCCTTTTTCCCTTTCGCTCTCGCGAAACCCAGCAGTGTCCAAACACACACACTCCCAAACCCTAACCACGGCACCATCACATTCTCTCACTCCCCTTTCCCTTCAGCCATGCCCGAATCACGCGACCGTCGCATAACCGTCGTCGACCTCGCCGCCGCCATCGCCCGCCGCCGCGCCTCATTCATCTACATCGATTCTCCGCCGCTCCGAACGCCTCAAAGAACCGCCGCCATCGGCCGTGGAAGAGCTAGCGGTTCTCCCGGCTCTCAGAACACACCTCCATCAACTGCTCGACGTGGTAGAGGACGCGTTCCGTCACGCAACGTGCTTCCCGCGTGGTACCCTAGGACACCACTCCGTGACATTACTGTTGTCGTTCAGGTAAATTCAAAACTAAAACGCAGCGTCGTTTTCGTTTCTTTCTTTCTTTCACTCTTTGATTCAATCTTTTGCGTTTGCGTTCGTTTTATGTTTAGGCGATCGAGAGGAGAAGAGCGAGGTCAGGAGAAGCCGAAGGCCAGCGAATCGGAAGCACCGATCCTGCTTCGGATCGATTAGTTACAGAACCTTCCGAACCTGCTTCTGCTGATTCTGCGGTGAAATCGCCGAAATCCGTTGGTGTGAAGCTCCGAACGCCGTTCGGCAGCAAAGTGCCGAAGATCTTCCTCGACATTTCGGAGTTACCGGAAGACGACGAATCGGAGACTCTGACGCCGCAGAAGAAGCTTCTTAACAACATCGATCAGGTTGAGGAAGCCGTGCGCGAAGAACTGAAGAAGCTGAAGAGAACTCCGAGTGCGAAGAAAGCAGAGAGGGAAAAGCGCGTTCGCACATTGATGTCCATGAGGTGATTGGAATTCTCATTCACAGGGCAGAGCCAGAGAGCAAGGGGTATTAGAGTCATTTTATTCTGGACTGAGTTGATTCGCTTCGCTTGCGTCTTAGGGCTTGAAGGAGCAAGTTATATTCTCTAGTTTGTTTTTATTTTCTTTCTAACTTTCTTGTTAGAGGTTGTTTTTTGATTAGGTAGTGTTGGTTGATAGATATATCCGTCATTCTTGTGATGGTTAGTGATTCCCAGCACCTGTTGTACATATTTCCCATACATTTCGGGTTGGGGTTGCTTCTAGTGTACCAATCGTTCAAGAAAATAATCGATTCATTCTTGTTACCAACTTGTGTGCATTTTGCTTCAATTGCCTTTTCGCTTTTTGTCTCACATTGAATCCTTTTTTGTATATCATGTTTGTGTGCATGCGCAAATTGCTTTGGAAATGATTTAGTTCAATTTTAGAATTAGAATTAGAATAGCTAACAATGGAGTGAAAGGGGGACTAACAAAATGTAGTTTCTGCTAACCGTGTGATCCACACAATTTTTTAACTAACTTGCTTAAGTAGCAACAGAGAAAGGTTTACGTGGCAACTAAATTTGCTTGCCACTTAAATGACGTTGATGCAAAAAAGAGTGCAACTGTGCAAGTGCTTTCTTTGGTTCTCATTTTTCAAAACTTCAAATCTTAATCCTTTTCTGAACTGTACTTGTATTAAGTCTGACAATGTTTTTCAAACCCAGGTTAATAATTGAATTGTACGCGCGAAGGCTTTAGTTAAAGCTATGTAGTTTAATTTAACTGTACTTGTGCCAAATTAGTTTTGTCAATGATATTCACTTTGTTTATGAAAAAAAAAAACGTTCAGGGGGATGATGGTAAAATTGTGATGATGCAATAGACTTTTGTGTTCCAATTTGCATTAGCTTGTACCAAATTGGATTTATGAATGATTTTTTTGTTTACACAGGATTTATGAATGATTTTCACTTTGTTTATGAAATAAAAGATTTATGTTTTAAATACTTGTTATTAATTTAAGAATAAAATAAAACTTACACCAATCCAAAAAAATTGCAGGGACGTACATTGGTATTAGAAAGGAAATTAAAAACTAAAAATATTTTTTAAATATACTAATTAAAACTTGAATTAAAACTGTATTTTGAATGTCTCACAAAAAATTAATTACATATATTTTAAATTATAAAAAATATATTACGTGTCAATAATGGTGCCAATAACACTCTAAAAGTATATTTTAAATTATAAAAAATCTTCCCTGAAGTGACAAAAATAAAATGCACCAGCAGCACAGTAGTGCAGTCCAGCTTAAAATCATTCGGTATATAATATGAAATGTGATAATGAATGGAAAGTGTGATCAATCTTTGGTCTCTCTCATACTTGAGGAAGTTTTGCCATTTACACACTATTATTTTTCTTACAATTTGTATCTCATTCAACCCGAAATATAAACTAAGCAACAAAATGTACCAAAAAGTAAAAAAAAAAAAAAAAAGATTACAGAAATCCAAACGCATCATAGACTATAATTTCTTCATAAATGCTTATCAGTTTCCACGAGCAACATCCAGTACATTATCAACCTTTGGTATCATATGCCCCCAACTAGGAATGAAAAGCAAGAGCAAGCATTTGTGTTGTTTGCAAGTCTGCATAAAGGCCAAGAGGGATTACTGGGCTGAACTGGTCCCAGCAACGAGCCAGCGATGAAGACACTGGTCTATTAACGTCAAAGGAGTGAATGTTACCAAATAGTAGTATTTTCACACGTAGAAACATAACATGATAGTCCAAAAACAATAAGAAGGTTAAGCTAGAGATAAACCAAAGAAGGAACAAGAGATAGTAGTATTGGCAACCGATCAAGGTTGCCATCTTAAGATAAGAGCTGAGAAGGCATACAGATCTATAAGTATTATGAGGGGGTGTTTCTTATAGTGGCCTTCTCAATTGCAATTTCATTCAGAAAATATAAAACTAATAACACGTTTCGCAAGTCTTGTCTATTTTTTTATTACTCGTGGAGCGCGAGGCCGGAAATAATATTGAGACTATTAATAATTTGGTCGCCGTGCTGTGGGACTGTGCTTTTGTAAAACCTACCTTTTGCATGTGTATTAACATGTTTCTAGTTTCTCGATAAATATATTTAAGCATTACTTACTGATATTGTATATGCATTTAAGCATATCATAAACTGACATGTAACTAATATATTTATATACATATTTCATCATTGTTAAATCGTGATGAGAAATATTACAAACAAATTAAAAATTTATTAAAGCAACTTTAACTGAGTTTGCTTGAGTTGATTCTTGAAATTAAGCAACTTAAAACTAATATTGAAGAAAATGAGTTTTATAGAATTCTTATAAAATTACTTTTATAATCAACTACTATCAAATATTGCTTAAGAATTAAAAACACATTTTTTCAAGTTAAAATGAGAGTTTTGTACGAGTAAAACAATAAAATGTAACCTAGTAAAGTGAAATTAACAATTCAAGTTTAGTTCTGGTATTGGAGCGAAATTAATGAATGTTCTAAAATTTTAGATGACAATAAGGGATCCATTAAAAAATATTTTAAAGCTCAAATTAAAAACTTGTATTAAAGATGCTCTAAAGATCAAAATACTTAACCCTTTCGTATATCTCCATTGATAACAATAATGAAACCGGAAATGTGATAAATGCGAGTAAAATGACATTTTTTTAATAAATAAAATTATATATTTTTTTATTTCATAAAGATATTTTAAAGAAAATAAAACTTAAATGAAAACTTCGCCATACGAGATTTTGTATTAATAAAAAAAAAAAGACTCACATGAAATACCGGTTGAAAACAGTATGCATGGTACCGTTATAGTGAGACTACGCTATATTGGACAATTACTTCTTGCACCCAAACATTTGCTTTCTTCACTATATAAGAAAGTCCCAAACGAACAAAAATGCCCCCACCCTCATCAAGCACCCCACAACCCTAGTGTCGCTCAAGCACTTCCATTGTCATTTGTGTGCATCTTTGCTTTTTCACCACTGGATGATCATCACAAGCAACCCGTACGTCTAGGGATGGATTTACTTTCAAAAGTAAGGGGGCAATTGCCACCACTAAATTTATATTTTTTTCTTAATATAACATGTATTTGTAGTTATAAATTATATCTATAATTTAAAATTTAAATAAAAAATTTATAATATGAGCTTTTCCCCATGAAATTATATACGTGAGTATTTTCCCCACGGTTAAAATATTCTGGATTTGTAACTTTCGTACGTCATCATTTCAGTGACTTAGGCGAAAGTTGCAAGATAAAAAAAATGTAGAAAAGATGTTATTTACGAACCAGGCCTTCTGCATCTGAAGAGTTCGTTAACAAAGGAGAAATAATGTAGAAAGGATGTTATAATAAGGGAAGGAATATTTGAGGGATATGTTAAATTCACGGGTGAAGTTAGCAAAGGATGAGGTGCAACAAGTAAAGAAGGTTACCTTACATTCCACGTTTCTTCCTCCTCCCCCAAACATTTTATATGTATAATTCCTTGTATTGTGTATGCTACCGATTAACTTTCATAATTTTATTATTCGATGAATTTTACCACTCCTTTTTTATTTAAAAAAATAAATTATCATCTAAAATTTCACACATATTTTAACTGATAAAATGACCATTAAAAAGAAAAAGACCAAAATAATTTTTCAAATCCCGAACAATATTGCAAGCCTGCTGAAAATAAGTTAAACCACTTTACCATCATTCGATACTAACTTACAGCATCACTAAAAGGGGTTTGATTTGGTTAAACCACTTTACTATCTCAACTTTTTATTTAAATCCAACTGATTCATAAGTGGTTGGATTTGGTTCAGACGAATTTTTACTCATTTAAATTTGATCAATTTTTTTCTTAAAATTAATATTTTATATCATGATTTATTTAAATATTAAATACAAGCCTCCTCAAAATAAGTTAAATCACTTTACTATCATTCGATATTAACTTACAGCATCACTAAAAGGGGTGTTTGCTTAGGTGGTCTCAATTTTTTATTTAAATTCAATTGTTTTATAAGTGGTTTGATTTGGTTCAGACAACTTTTACTCATTTAAATTTGATCAGTTTTTTTTTCTTAAAATTAATATTTTATATCATGATTTATTTAAATATTAAATACAAGCCTGCTCAAAATAAGTTAAATCACTTTACTATCATTCGATATTAACTTACAGCATCACTAAAAGGGGTGTTTGCTTAGGTCGTCTCAATTTTTTATTTAAATTCAATTGTTTTATAAGTGGTTTGATTTGGTTTAGACAACTTTTACTCATTTAAATTTGATCAGTTTTTTTTTCTTAAAATTAATATTTTATATCATGATTTATTTAAATATTAAATACAATTAACACAATATTATTAAATGTTTAAAAATAATAAAATTAATTTATTTAATACAATTAATATAATATTTTAAAATAGATTAATATAAATTAAAACAAAATATTCACTATAATAATATGAATCATACTTATTTTCTATAAACTAATTTCTTACAATAAATTTTATTATAACCAGATTTGTTACAAATAAATTTATTACAACTAGATTTATTAAAATAAATGAAAAAAAATATAATTTATTAATATTATAAATCAGAGAAATAAAGATGAAAAAAGGTGAAACAAATAACAATATATCTAAAAATAATATCTTAAAAAATTTCTAATAGTTTTAGCAGTTGGAGTCTCAATATTAATAATAATTAAAGAGTAATTTTAAAAATTTTGTTAAGTTCATTTTTATTTGAATAGATCTATAAATCTAAATTTATGATTCAATAATAATTAGTTTAATTTTGATTAATAAGTCAATTCAAACTGTTGTGATTAATTTAAGTCAAATCACACAAAGCCAAATACCTGTTTTTGCAAGCTTTTTGCCATTCCTAGCCATTCCCTTTTTGGCATAATACCTTTATCTCGCCATTATCAACAGTGGAACAACACTGTCCCTGTCAGAAAAAAGTTCACTGTGTCCAGATTGGCGAAACACACATGCTGTGGTTTTGCTTCACACCTCCAGGGTTTTTCTTGTAGCTACTGGTCAATGCCTAGCTTTGTTTCAGGTTACTGCATTATCCAATTGATGTTAATCTAAACCCACCGGCCTATTTGTTACAGCAGAGGGAGACAATCGAGTAGATAGAAATAATGAAATTGTGTGTTACGGCAGATTCATTACAGAGCTACAAATTTCATATTTATTTAAATAATACTATTTTCATAGTTAAATGATATATGTTTGAGAATAAATATTTTCAAGAATATGAATTTTGTGAAAAAGAAGACAAAAAACGAAAGAAAATAAAAGTTACGTACTCTGCCAACAATCTTTAATAATAAGTGTTAATTTTGAATATTTAATTATTTTTTAAAAAAATATAAAAGCTGTAAAAAAATATTCAAAACACCATAACTGAAAACTTGATAACATTATAAAAATTTATAGGTCAATTTAGTTATATAAAAAAATATTTGATAAAAGGAATGCGTCCTGACAACAATCCTTTATATTTTTTTTTCCTGTGTGAATTGATCTAATTTAAGTTTCGCCATCACCCTTTATAAAAAAAATACATAAATGATTCACTCCATAAACACAGTATAGTGTGTTTCGCAAGGGTGATGGCGAAACCCACTAACACGTAATTTTTTTTTTCTGACAGGAACAGTGCTATTCCGCTGTTGATAATGGCAACATAAAAGGATGACGATGTTTTACTAGTAGAAATAGCAAAAAACTTGTAAAACAGACCCATCCGAAAATTGTTTAAAAAGAGACCTTTTAAGGAAATAAGTTTGTAAAAATAACCCTACCTGGTCATTTGGGCTCAGCAGAACACTCCTAATGACTAAGCCTGACTTCATTTATATAATGATGCTCCAAGTAACACGTATTTGAAAGTTTCACAACTTGTTAAGCATTTCCCACTCCAATGAAAAGAACCAAACTGTGTGTGTTGAAAAAATTCATCCATGGATGCTGCTGGTGCTACCCTTTTGTGTTACATCTTCTTCTCCTCCTATATAGCTTTTCTCATATTCCCTTTACTTTTCAAGTCCCTTATCACACGAAGCACAAACAACCAAGTCCACCAGCACTTTTCAATGGCCCTTATTGGCGCTTCATCAAGAAGCTTTGCATGACTCAGCTTCTCTCGAGCTCGCAGGTCGCGCACTTCGTGCACGTGCGAGAGCAGGAGATAAATAGCCTCTTGAAAAATGTCATGGTTTGTTCCAATGAAGGTAGGGTTATGGATTTGAGCTTTGAGCTCACTGCTTTGACCAACAATATCTTGTGTCGGATGGCTATGAGCACTAGCTGTTTGGACAGAGTTGATGATGCTGCGGAGGTTCTTGGCTTGGTGAGGGAGTTTTTGGGGAAATTTGACTATTTTGGCTATGGGAAGAAGCTTGTCAGAATAGTTGACAAATTTGATAAGGTTTTGGAGCGTATCTTGGAGGAACATGAAGTGAAAAACACGGGACATGATGGATATTCTGTTTCAAGTTTATAAAGATCCAAATGCTCAAGTGAGGTTAACAAGGAATGACATCAAGGCCTTCTTCCTAGTAAGTTTTTTTTCTTCTCACTTGATAGTTATTAGGAAAATGTTTAATCAACATCCAACAAGTTATTCAGCAAAGAAAGGGGGAAAAATATAAATATGATAGAATTTATGATAAAATAGGAAGAGGATAAAGAAAAATGAGAGTTGTTGTTTTGAGATATTTAAAATAAATAGTGATTCTTGTGTAATTACTCTATTTATTATTGGAAGAAACATATTTTGTTTCTCTCAATTTTCAGTCAAACTTGATCTTAATTCATGTGTTTTAAAATAGATGAATGTAATCTTCATTTCAAAAAATATGTAAAATTGGTTTCATACTTGAAATAATTGATGCTGTTTGTTGATGCGATTAATAGTAACAAATGACGGTCACATGATGATGTGAGCACTCTGAAATGGCTGTAATGTTTTTGTGTTGTGTTGCAAAAGGATATTTTCCTAGCGGGTTGCAATGGGCAATGGCGGAAATCATGAACAACCCAGGAGTGTTTGAAAAGGTGAAGCCAGAGATTAACACAGTGGTGGGAACTAACAGGTTGGTCAACGAATCAGACATTCCAAATCTACGTTACCTCCAAGCTGTCGTGAAGGAAGTTTTAAGACTCCATCCAACGGCGGAGAGAGGGTTTGTATGGAAGAAGGGTCCACGTTTTCTACAGGATTGGCAAAGCCTCTTGTTTGTTCCCCTGTCACTTGTTTCAATCCTTTTTAACTCAACTTTCCAAAAAATAATGACATAGTGCTGTAAACACTGTAAAAAGTACTAGGATTACCTTGCATTATGAGATATGCTCTTGTTGACACTCTGTGGTTTCTGTTACGAAAGGCTATACTGTTCTGTGAATTAATAATGTTAATTTTATTAATATAAGTTGAGGTGCAAATCCCATCACTTTTATTTTATTAATATCATGTTTATTTTTTGGGTTGATATGCTCATTTACCTTTGGACTTTGGTGGTTTATTTGCCTCCAATGAATTGCATCTGCGCATTTATGTCGTCCAATACCTACTGCATATTTAAGGTTTCATGAAAAAAAAATATTGTTTTCCTCCAGAAAGTAAAATCATTTTTTTTAGGATAGAAAGTAAAATCATTGATATTTTCTACTATACAATGTCTGCCAAATAAGCAAGCAGTCTTGTCATACATATCCTGATGCTAAAATGTTATGAATAAGCCGAACAAAAAACACTAAGAGAAGGATTGAGATGGCTTGATTAAATAATTAATCAATTAATTAACCAACTGAAATGGAAAAGAAATTTGGTTTTTATTATTCATGTATTACTTTCGTGTGATGCAACCTGACGAATAATATGGAATATTCTTAACAGGATTTAACTTTGATGCACTCATCATTGTAGTATTCTAGTCTATCACTCTATTCACAAACATTACTAAAAGCCTCAAGTCCTTAACTCTTTTGGTAACATAATAGTATACAAAAACTTCTCTTGAATATGTATATCAAGCTTTCATGTGATGCAAACCAAACAAAATATAAGCCATATAGAATTTCCAGCAACTTAAAAATAATCAGATATTATTAATAAATCTATCATGCTTTCATGTGATTCAGTTTCAACCTGATAAAAGACAGCGGCAAGGAAACGTAAGCATGCAGCAGAATTCTCTGAAAAATATATCAGATACCTTTTATAAGTACGTCAAGCTTCTGCTTCTGTGCATCAGTATATGTGTAAATATAATTTGACCCGCTACGATCTTTCAACAAATGGAGCTTTCTTTGCAAAGAAAGACAACCAACATAGTGACATTTTATTAGAGGCTGGACTAGGTCACAATGTCTTAATTTGAAAACTGACATGTTGCCGGCCAGAGCAATACATAAATGTCCTTTACCAAAACAGAAAACAGTATCAAACATAAACAAGAAATTTCGTGCAAGAGTATGGAGGAAGAAGTCCTTCTTATATACGAGACAATCAGCATATTTTCATTTACTTGCAAAACATTCAAATCAAATATGGCTGATTACCAAGGCACCATCATACTTTTCATCATATGGCTAGTCTCCACAATAGTGGTTCGAGCCATAGTCAGCAAAAAACAGAACAAGACTAATAGACCACCAAGTCCACTAGCCTTACCCATCATTGGACATCTCCACCTTCTTGCTCCAATACCTCACCAAGCTCTTCACAAGCTCTCCACCCGCCATGGACCCATAATGCACCTTCTCCTTGGCTCCGTGCCATGTGTCGTGGCTTCCACACCAGAAGCCGCCAAAGAATTCCTCAAAACTCACGAAAACTCCTTCTCCAACCGCCCGCAAAGTTTTGCGGTTGATTATCTAACATATGGCTCGCAGGACTTCTCTTTCGCGCCATATGGACCGTATTGGAAATTCATGAAGAAAATATGCATGTCTGAGCTTCTGGGGGGTCACACACTGAGTCAGCTTCTACCTGTGAGGAGACAAGAGACTTTAAGGTTTCTTAGACTTATGCTTCAGAGAGGGAAGGCAGCTGAGGCCATTGATGTTGGGAGAGAACTACTGAGGCTCTCGAATAACGTTGTGTCAAGGATGATTATGAGCCAAACGTGTTCTGAAGATGATAGTGAGGCTGAAGAGGTGAGGAAGTTGGTGCAAGACACTGTGCATCTCACTGGGAAGTTTAATGTTTCGGACTTCATTTGGTTCCTTAGGAAGTGGGATTTGCAGGGGTTCGGGAAAGGACTCAAGGAGATTCGGGACAGGTTTGATGCCATTATGGAGAGGGCGATCAAGAAGCATGAAGAGGAAAGGAAGAAAAGAAGGGAAGAGGGTAGTGGAGGAGAGGGTCATATCAAGGATCTACTTGATGTATTGTTGGACATACATGAAGATGAGAACTCTGATATTAAATTGACTAAAGAGAACATAAAGGCCTTCATCTTGGTAAGTCAGTGTCTGTGACCAAAATTTCATTTTCCTTTCATTGACTTCTACTCTACCAAATTATTATGATGCAAATAAATAGCATGTTTGGATTTAAATGATTCAAAATCACATTGAAATATTACTTAACGTGATTTTAGATTAATGATTATATATTTAGTTTTCACATTATACAGTTAATTTTGGATCTATAATTGATTTTAATCTGAACAATTTTAAGTAATTTTTACTCTGGGTTGAATATTTACTGTTTTACCTACGAACTTGATTTTAGAATAGAAACATCTAACATAAATTGGATCGAAATCAATTTTAATTAAAGTCAATTTTCCATGTGCTTGTCTAGACACACTCAATTTGTTAAATATAAAAAGCTGATGATATATTTTATAAATTTTGCAGGATGTGTTTATGGCAGGAACAGACACTGCAGCCTTAACAACCGAATGGGCTCTAGCTGAGTTGATTAACCACCCACATGTGATGGAGAGAGCAAGACAAGAGATTGATGCTGTGATAGGGAATGGTAGAATAGTAGAAGAATCAGACATTGCCAACCTTTCTTACCTGCAAGCTGTAGTGAAGGAAACTCTGAGGATTCACCCCACAGGTCCAATGATTATTAGAGAATCATCAGAAAGCAGCACTATCTGGGGCTATGAGATTCCAGCAAAGACTCAGTTATTTGTTAATGTGTGGGCTATTGGAAGGGACCCTAATCACTGGGAGAACCCACTTGAGTTCAGGCCAGAGAGGTTTGCTAGTGAAGAGGGAAGTGGGAAGGGGCAGTTAGATGTGAGGGGGCAACATTTTCACATGATTCCATTTGGGAGTGGGAGAAGAGGGTGTCCTGGAACCTCACTGGCTTTGCAGGTTGTGCAGGCAAACCTTGCTGCTATGATTCAATGCTTTGAATGGAAGGTTAAAGGAGGCATTGAAATTGCTGACATGGAAGAGAAACCAGGGTTAACTCTTTCAAGGGCTCATCCATTGATTTGTGTCCCTGTGCCTAGGCTTAATCCTTTTCCTAATATATCAAATGCCTAATTCAGTTCATCGAGTGTGTTAGTTGTTGTAAACCTATCTTTGATTCCTATACATAAAAGGAAAAAAAAATCCTTTTCCTAATATGTGATTGTGATAAAACAAAATCAAGCTTGGGGGAGAAAAAAACTTCAAATTGAAATTCCACATTTTGGCTTGTTCTTGTTTCTCTGTAATTCATAATCATCAATATCACAAAACCTGTTTCTGATTGGCAGAAAGAACACAAACAAGGTTTATTCCATGAACAAAATATTTCTCTAATTCTATGTTGACCTTGAATGCAGACATTTGTTACGTGTGTTACTAAGATAAAACTCTAATTCTCAACAGCAATAAAAACACTTAAAAAGAACTAGATCAACCTTTTCTCCTTTCATAGGGATTATAGCATGTATAAAGAATATTATGAAAGTGACTTTCACATTAAAATCGGGTCTTTGGTTTGACAAAAATAGGGATGGTTTTAAGTCGAATTGTGATTTACAGCCTGCTATTCTAACTTCAGAATAAAAAATTGAAGGCATGAAGATATGAACTAGATATTAACTAGATAGTAATATAATTTGATAAAAAAATATAGATAAAATAAAGGTCAGCTAGATATTAACTAGTCTAAATATAAGCACTCTAAAATATTTGTCAACCTACTATAAATCAACGTGCTAGATTCGTAACAAGAATGAATTTTAAAATATATCCAATTGCTCCAATAAAAACAATTAAATAATGAACACAAACAAAGAAGACCTTGCAGCAACTTGGTGTAGCCTCCATTACTGACCAGTATGGCGGTTCTCGAGTTGAGGTCAGTGATGTCTGTCATGACAGCTTGCCAAAAAGACAAAAAATCAAGCTAGTGAAATTAAAGATCTAAGTTGTAGACGAATGGTAAGACTCTAAGGATGTCTAATTAGTATTATTTCTCTTTCTTAGTTTCCTTCTATATATGCTATCACATAATCAACAAAAAAAAAACACAAACACTTGATAGTACTACTCAAGGTATGGCTTTTCAAGTGTTGTTCATTTGTTTGATCTCAACCATCGTGTTTGCATCCATACTATGGAGAAAACAAAACAAAAACAAGACCCTTCTTCCACCGAGTCCAATGCCCCTACCCATCATTGGACACCTCCACCTTCTTTCTCCAACACCTCACCAAGATTTTCACAAGCTCTCACTCCGCTATGGACCCATAATACACCTTTTTCTTGGTTCAGTCCCCTGTGTGGTGGCTTCCACAGCAGAAGCCGCCAAAGAGTTCCTCAAAACTCACGAACCCGCCTTCTCCAACCGCCCCGCTAACACTGTCGCCGTCGAAACCTTAACCTACGGTTTCCAAGACTTCTTGTTCGCACCCTACGGACCCTATTGGAAGTTCATGAAGAAACTCTGCATGTCCGAACTCCTCGGTGGCCACATGCTGGACCAGTTTCTTCCCGTGAGACAGCAAGAGACAAAAAAATTCATCAAACGTGTCCTCCAAAAGGGTATTTCTGGTGAGGCCGTGGATTTTGGGGGAGAGTTCATCACGCTCTCGAACAACATCGTGTCGAGAATGATCGTGAGTCAGACGAGTACTACTGAGGACGAGAACGAAGTTGAAGAGATGAGGAAGCTGGTGAAGGATGCCGCAGAGCTCTCGGGGAAGTTCAACATATCGGACTTCGTTTCGTTCTTGAAGCGCTTTGATTTGCAGGGGTTCAACAAGAGGCTCGAGAAGATTCGGGACTGCTTTGACACCGTGTTGGACAGAATCATAAAGCAACGTGAAGAGGAAAGAAGGAACAAGAATGAAACCGTTGGAAAACGAGAATTTAAGGATATGCTTGATGTTTTGTTTGACATATCTGAAGATGAGAGTTCTGAAATTAAATTAAACAAAGAAAACATTAAGGCCTTCATCTTGGTAAGTCAATAAAAGGAACTATGCTGTTTTTTTCCACAAGTTTCATGCGTGCCCATTAGATTTATTATATTTGGATATTCAATCGTACAAATTTACCTTACTATAATTTTGTCTGGTTAGGTCATATCATCAATTATATAACCATTCTTTTGTTTTATCTTTTTTGTTTCTTTAGGTGTTTGTGAGCATAAATTATTATATGGTTTGAGAATATTATCTAACCAAAAATTTATAGCTGAGTTTTTCTAGTTTATGAAAAGAGTTATGCAAACATGACTAACATCAACATGTGTTGTTTCTAATGACAATATTTAGGACATATTAATTGCTGGGACTGACACCTCAGCTGTAACGATGGAATGGGCTATGGCAGAGTTAATCAACAATCCAGGTGTGTTGGAGAAGGCAAGACAAGAAATGGATGCAGTGGTTGGAAAGAGTAGAATAGTAGAAGAATCAGATATTGCCAACCTTCCTTACTTGCAAGGCATTGTTAGAGAAACATTAAGACTTCACCCAGCTGGTCCATTGCTTTTTAGAGAGTCATCTAGAAGAGCTGTGGTTTGTGGGTATGATATTCCAGCAAAGACTCGATTATTTGTCAATGTTTGGGCTATTGGTAGGGACCCCAATCACTGGGAGAACCCTCTTGAGTTTAGGCCAGAGAGGTTTGTTGAAAATGGGAAGAGTCAATTGGATGTTAGGGGACAACATTATCATCTACTTCCGTTCGGTAGTGGAAGAAGAGCATGTCCTGGTACTTCTTTGGCATTGCAAGTTGTGCATGTGAATTTGGCAGTTCTAATTCAGTGTTTCCAATGGAAGGTTGACTGTGACAATGGCAAGGTGAACATGGAAGAAAAGGCTGGCATCACTCTTCCGAGGGCTCACCCCATAATTTGTGTCCCTATTCGAAGACTTAACCCATTCCCTGTTGTGTGATTGTTTTTTATTTTAAACATCATTTTTCCATTCACGTATATGATATGATGTCATGTCAAACATTTATGCACTTTTTACATAATATATTTGGGGATTCAAATAGTCAAGGATGTTTGATTTAGATGTTTTCTTGTTTATTTTCGCTTAAATATGTTTGATTGGGTTTTTGAAAATATTTTTAACAAAAATAAAAACAGGAAACAACCAGAAAATAAAAATAATAAATTTTGGTTTTATGTGTTTTAAGTTGAAAATAGAAATCTCATTTTGAATAAAATGAAATTGCGATGACAATAAATATAATTTTAAACAAATCTAAAAATAAAAAAAAAATAAAAAATTAATATATCATAAATTTTTAATATTTTTATTTCATAAAAATAGAAAACAAAGAAGTGAAACAAAATATATTTTCAAAATTTTAATATTTTGAAAATGAAAATAACTTTTATAAAATGAAAATAAAAAATAAAAACAGAAAATAAAAATATAACCAAATACACCGATTTTCAGCTAATTTTAGTTTTGTCAAAACGTAAAATCTGACTGTGGGTAAAATCACCAATATATTAATATCAGAGTTTTCGTACTAACAAACAATTCATTTAAACGTAAATGTTCATTTTTTCTACTGCTCCAAAAAAAAAAATGTAAGTTTCCATTCAGGTCCTTTCGGTATATTTGCATCATCGTACTTCTTTTTTTGTTTAATAGCAACAGTTAAATGGTCTTTTTTTTATTATAAAAAAGATAGTTAAATGGTCTCTTAATAATTATTATTTATTAGTTCTACCGATTTTGTCTTTTAAGAATTATTTTGATAGCGAGAATAAAATGTTCTAATTTTGATGGCTCTCGTTCGCCAAGATTCAAATAATCATTTACACTGCTTTTTTGTTGAATGGGAACATAAGCATTATCTTCATCACTAGATGCAAGCAAGCTCTCTGTGTGGCCATTTTTCTAAAATACATTTTATATAATTAGAAATACATCAGTTTGCACACAACGAATTCTCTTAAGTTACATAAAATGTTTATTTTAATTTTAATAACATACTAAAATGTGCTCATCATCACACACAAAAATGTTGTTAAGAAACTTCTTGTCTGCTTGGCCATAGAGCACATGATAACTATAATTTTCCTTATATTAATAGTGAAAAGACTAAAATATTCGTGCAGATTTATGAATGAAACTAAGTGAATATACAGTAATGCAGTAAAGAATGGCTTGTAAGGTTTAGGACGGGTTTTAGGAAATTTGAGGAAAGACATTTTGTTTTCTTTCAATGGAGAAAATCCAATAGCACACTAATATATAAATTTTAACATTATATGTAACTCAATCATAAAATAAAAGAAATATAAAGTTTGAATTAAGGTATATTTTATTATAAATTATGAATATATAATTGTCCAATTTTTATTTTTTTTATACATAACGTAAATCCGTGTTGAAAATGAGTTTAATATTAAAACCTAAACCCATAAAAGTAAATGTTGGGCCGGACTGAATTAATGGGCTGGGTCGAGTGATCCATACCCGCTAGGTTTTACACATTCTTTTCCCTGAAACAAACACCACCCCTTTTAGGTCTTCTTCTAATCCTCCCTCTCTCTAACTTTCACACGCAGCGGCTTCTTCTTCCGTTTTCCTGAATCGGTGTGAACAATGGCGACGTACGCTGCGATGAAACCCACCAAGCCAGGGTTGGAGGAGTCCCAGGAACAGATCCATAAGATAAGGATCACCCTTTCTTCCAAGCACGTCAAAAACCTCGAGAAGGGTATGCACCTATTTATTCTACTTTTTGTTTTTAAGGTTGTTGCTATCCTTAGCCTTATGTTTCTAGTTTTGTGTTACTGTTAGTTTGTGCGGACTTGGTTCGTGGTGCAAAGGACAAGCGCCTCAGGGTTAAGGGACCTGTTAGGATGCCCACTAAGGTTCTTCACATCACTACCAGGAAGTCCCCCTGTGGTGAAGGTATTTTTGTTTTTTTACTCTTTTGATTGATGTTTATTATTGTTCATTGCGCACATTATAAGTTTGGTGTGCCTCAATGTATCCCTTTGTGCTCAATTGGATTAAAATTTAAACAACAGCCGTGATATCAATTGTGCCTCATAACAAAAACATAATTTTGTTTAGTCTTATGCATTAAGTGATCATAGACTTGTTTTCCTTTTTTAGTTTGGCAATGTATCTATTAAGAGAGTGATATTTTGTTTATAATCTATTATTTATTCCTCTCATTCTGAAAAGCTATTAAGCGTGAGATAAAAAATATGGTTTGTTTCGATTTTCATTCTTTTAGTTGTAGACTTGTAGTGCTCTGCAGGGTAAGCTTAATTATATCTATATTTTCCTTTCAATATTTTTGTTGAATAATATTTGATACATAAGAGGGTGAACCCTGGCACAGCGGTAAAGTTGTGTCTTGGTGACTGGTTGGTCATGGGTTCAATTCTGGAACAGCCTCTTTGCATATGCAAGGATAAGGCTGCGCACAATTACCCTTCCCCATATCTTCGCTCTACGAGGAGCCAGCCTCCGGGCACTAGAATGTTCTTCAACATATTTTGATGGTTGTGCTGTGCTGTTGGGGCTATAGAAGCTTGAAAAGTTTGGTGCTTTCTAATCTTACCAAGTTCCTGAATTGTGTGCTGTTCATATGCCTTTATGGAACAGAAATATTGTTGTGTTACTTGGCTTGCTGACTTGATTTTTGAAGTATTGCTTTCAGTGTCTATACTTTCTGAATGTTAGTTATTCTGCCTTGTGTTCATGAAACTGCTGCTTGTTTTTAGGTACCAACACATGGGATAGATTTGAACTTCGTGTCCACAAGAGAGTGATTGACCTCTACAGTTCCCCAGATGTGGTTAAGCAGATTACCTCTATCACAATCGAACCTGGTGTGGAAGTTGAGGTGACCATTGCAGATGCTTGATCTATATCCAAATTTTAACTGTTATGGTTTCCTAGTTTTTCGTCTCCTCTTATTCTGTATTTTATAAGTTTTGATTGCGGGACCGAGTTGAATTGTTTTCTTTTGTTTTACGGTTGTAGACGGTTGATGAATACCTGAGAAATGTCATTTTTATATATTCTAGAATCCTACATATATTTGTTTTGAAATTATTACGAATCATTTCTAATGGACTCAGCTAAGATTATATCTTTTCCTTTTCCTTTATCATGTTCTGCAAATTTTTAAACCTGAAACTGATTGTGAACTAGATAAGTTGGAAAGGTGTTTTTGCAAATTTGTACAATTTCAAATTTTACAAAGATAAAAGCGAGGAAAAAAAGAAAATATAAAGCACTTCTAAACAAAGAAAAACAATATATATGGTGGAGAAAATTTGTAAATATGTAGAAGGGATTTCTGATTTCTTTGTCAACAATTGGACGAGACTTTTCTTTGCATACATTTTTGGAATGCAAGTGCAATCGCAAAAAGCTGTACTCAAGTCAAAGGATTTTTTCTATTGCTCAAATGAGCATTCATGCTCCTAGGTGCTCATTGGTTGGGTATTTACATAATCATAATTAATAAATAAATTAAATTGTAAGTGAGTATTATATATATAACTAGGTTATAATTTGCTATAATCTGTTATTGTTTTTAAAGTATGAGTATATAATCAGTTTCGAATAAACTAATTATATAATAAGTTATATTTAAAATAATTATATAATTTGTCATGAATAAATAAAATAAGTTATTTAAAATAATCATAAATATAAAATTAGTTATAGTTTTATACCCCATTTTATATAATTAGTTATATAAAACTAGTTGCAGTTGTTTTTTATAAATAAAATAAAAAAATAGCAGTCATACATGCTCCCTTTATAGCTTTATTATATAAGAAGCATTCTATGTTTACAGTGAAGTGTGAAGTTGTTTAGAGTTAAAACTCAAAACTGGGTGAACCTAGCAAGCGAGTTCATCTCCTCAGCAGTAAAGTTGAGTTTTTTTTGTTATATAAAATAAGTTCTTTATTAATTTATAAAAGTAAATAATTATATATCACTTGACCAATACAAAAATCATATATCATATTATATAAGTTTCTCAACCTGTCCCACGCCTCATGAGAAAGTGCAGACTTATTTATCAGCTAATATTTATGAATGGCCTCTAATTTGTTTTTTTTTTCTTCTAAATTGATCTCTTCATTTTTTAATTCCTAAAAGAATTCCCTTATTTTTTTTTAATGACACGCTAGTCTTTTTAAAAAAATTGTTTTTTTTTCAATTTTCGAACACAATGTTAAATGTTTTTTTATTAATTCAATATGTGAAACTTGTTCCAATGTATTCATCTAGAATTAATTAATGTTTAAAACAAAAGCAAGTAAACAGCCATAAATAAATGTGATGAGAATTGCTGAGTCTCATCAATAACCATAAAACTAAAAATAAGGTTCACTTTTCATCAAGTTTACTTTTTTATTGCTTATATGACTTACTTTTCGTGTAACTTTTACCATGTGTTGTTATGATGCTTTGTGTATAACAGTTGATTTCTATAGTTTTAGTGAATTTAAAATAAAATTTATGTCTTGAATTAATAAAAAAATATTTAAAATTGTATTCAAAATATTGAAAAAGAAAAATGTTTCAAAAGGAGCAAGGTATCATTAATTAAGTATGTAAGGGTATTATTTTAGAGCTTTTAAAATTTAGAAAATCAATTTAAAAACAAAAAATAAGTTAAGGACCATACATATATTTTAGAAAAAAAATTATACATTGATAACATAAATTTTTTACGCAATAATTCAATCATATTATATATGATAAGTGTATGTACTCTTAAAATAAGTCACTTACGATGAGATAATATTAAATTCTATATTTTAACCTCATTTATTTGTTTAGTTAGTTATTAAAATTGCATTGGGAGCGAATGGGGCAAGTAAGGAAATAATATGATTCATTGGGGGGTAATTTGCAAAATTTGACGGAAGCTCTTGGGGGTTCTGCTTATTTTTGCCCTAAAAACCCTCTAGGTTTTCTATACCTCTCTCATTTCCCAACGCAGCAGCAGCGGCAGCTTCATCTGTTTTTCTGCATCGGCGTGAACAATGGCGACGTACGCTGCGATGAAGCCCAATAAGCCTGGCTTGGAGGAGTCCCAAGAACAGATCCACAAGATAAGGATCACCCTTTCCTCCAAGCACGTCAAAAATCTCGAGAAGGGTATGAAGCTATTCATTCTACTTTTTCTTTTTAAGGTTGTCGCTGTCCTTAGGCTTATGTTTCGATTTTCATGTTACTGTTAGTTTGTGGGGACTTGGTTCGTGGTGCAAAGGATAAGAGGCTCAGGGTTAAGGGACCTGTCAGGATGCCCACTAAGGTTCTTCACATCACTACCAGGAAGTCCCCCTGTGGTGAAGGTATTTTTTTCACTCTTTCCACGCTTGTTATTATGGTTAATTTGCCCCTTTTATTCTCTGCTTTTCATTCATGTTCATTATTGGCAAATGTTAGTTTTTTGAAGGTTAGTTTTGTTAGCAGAGGGGTCGAAACCGCGACCTTTCCCTCTTCCCTTGTCCCTTAACCATTCAACCCACGTTTTTAGTTTTTTCTGTGTTGTAATTTTAATATGCCTGTCCTTTGTATAAGTTGTAGTTTTAGAGAAAGTCAAGGCGAAAGTAGTGACCGAAAATATCTCCTAGGTGGTGAAATGTCAAAGATGAGGAACCATGGAAAAGAACTTGCTTATGAAAAAGAACTTTGTCAATTGTCTTTTGCAATATCTCTTAGTTTGCAAGGTCTGGATTGTGCTAAAGGGAAAGCTTGGGAGGTTAAGAGAGTTATGTTGTTTTTATAAATATGAATAAGGGATTATTGGGAGGTTTCGATGATTATCTGTTATTTATTTTTTCATTCTGAAAAAGTATCAATTGTGTAAAAAAAATGTGTTTTGTTTCGTTTTTCATTTTTTTTTTTTTTTGAAGAGCAGGGCAAATTGTTCAAGTTATTTCTCTATTGTTCTCAATTTATTTTAATTGAATGACATTTGGAACTTAAATCAGAATGTTCTTCAACAAATTGTGGTGTAAATTGAGTGTCCTATGCACATGGTTTGCAGAATTGTCTCTTCTGAGTTTTGTCATTTGTTATCATGTGATTGATTTTATGTGACTTGTGGGCATAGGCATTCTTGCAATCTAAAACATGGAAAAACTGCTGTTGCAGCTAATTGTGTGTTCATATGTTTTCTACGGAACACAAATACAATTATATTAGTTAGCTTGTTTATTTGATTTTTGAACTATTGTGTTCAATGTATACACTTTCTGAATGCTGTTTATTGTTGATATTATTTGATTTCTGAATGCCTTGTGTTCATGAAACTGCCTTTTGTTTTTAGGTACCAACACATGGGACAGATTTGAACTTCGTGTGCACAAGAGGGTGATTGACCTCTACAGTTCCCCAGATGTGGTTAAGCAGATTACCTCTATCACGATTGAACCTGGTGTGGAGGTTGAGGTGACCATTGCAGATGCTTGATCTGGATCCAAATTTTAACTGTTATGCTTCCTAGTTTTTTTTCCCTCTCTTTTTGTATTTTGTAAGTTTTGATTGTGGGACTGAGTTGGATTGTTTTCTCTAGTTTTACGGTTGTAGACATTGATGAATACCCGAGAAATGTCATCTTAATATATTCTAGAGTGTTACATATTTTGTTTGAAATTATTACAAATCAGAAATAGTTTATTATTTCCTCAGCTAACATTATATCTACCTTTGATCATGTCCAGCAGATTTTTAAACATAATACTAATGGTGATCTAGTTTGACCTATTCTTCCATTTAAAAAAGAATTTTTTTGGCTGTGTTTACTGGTGTTTTTTTAAAACAATTGTTACTGCTGGTTATTGATATGTGAAACAACAAATAGATGCTTTACGCGAATTTCTTGTAAATGTGGATTTCCGACGAAGCAAATGTGCAAAACAAACTTGAGGTTGAATTTAGTTTCGTACTTGATGTTGTAACGGCTTGTGGCACTAATGCATTAATACAATGTGTACTTATAAAAAGTGAAACTAGATTAAAAAAGTGCTTATTCAGAAATGAAAACCCGTTCTTTAGCTTTACTATCAAGTATCTATCTAATGAGGGATGGATGTAAAGATTGATATTTTCTTTCAATTTCTACAGAAAGAGATTTTTTTAATTATTTATTTGAAATGCACCTATCCTCCTCGAGAGATTGGTTTCGGGAACAGAGGATAATATGACGAGGGAAAGACTTGAAGTCCTTCTTGATTTGGAGCAGCACTTTCTAGTCCTGTGGGTTGCACAGTTCCGAAAATGCCATTGGGGAAAACAAGAGCAACGTGAGGAATAAGCATAATCCAAATATGCATACCATTTTCGGTGGTATTAGAATATGAATGGGATGTGTGTGAGAGAGAGCATTGAAATTTATAACTTGCGGTGGGATTAATACATTATAAATATATGATATACGCTGCATGTTGCTACAAATCCCGTGTGCCGTGGGGATAATGCTATCACTGTTGTTATTGTGATGTGTGTAGTGACGAAAGCACCTAAACCTAAATGCAGCTCATTCATCTATTGTTTTTTATTTTGTTCTTTTTTCGTATTTTTAGCTAATATTCGTCGGGAAATGTTATGTTGTCCGTAATGTGCAAACACAGAAACTATGCAGGCCTTATTACAACCACTAGACAAAATAAAATTAACAAAAGTAAAAGTGATCACAATTATGATATACAAGTATATCCATTAATCAAATTTATTTTTCATGTTGGGTGCTGTTGAGGGTAGGGTACCAGCTTAGTAAAAATAAAGTAAATTATTATAATTAGTCCTCGCTTGGAGACAAAGCTGGATTGGTAAAAAAAAAAAGTACAAATTAAGGGGCTACAACTTGATACGTGTTGGACAGCTTGTGTGCCAAATTTTCATCACTTAGGCTGTGTTTGGTATCAAAGAGAAAAATAATATACAAAAAAATTATATTTTATTTTATGAAATTCATAAAAATAAAGCAAAAAAATTTAAGAGGAGGCTACCTTGGAAGAGCAAATATGCTTGCTGATGCGTTCGCCAAACATGGTTTATCTGTAAGTACTTTTGCTTTGGACCCGTTTCAGGGTGATGTTAGTTGTATCTTTGGTCAATTGGCTCTGAACTGAATTCCCAGGCATTCATAAAATAAAAAATAAAAAGTGTGATTAAAAACACTGATTCAATATCAGTTTTTAAAATTATTGAAAGTATAACACTTGTTTTGTAGTGCTGAAGAAAAGACGGAAAGTATAAACTTGATTATTTAAGACGTGTGGAAAAGAAAATTTAAGATACATGCGTCCTCACTAATTGATTGTTTCCAATTTTCTACTCTTAATTTTGTACTAATATACTGATATTAGGTCAACTATTAAAGTCCTAATCTTCATTAACATTGTAATTTTCAATTGAAGCAAAATTCCAAGGGTTGGCCTAGTTTATTAGGATATACTTAGACTAAAAACATCTGCACTGTAAATATACTGATAATTTTTTTTATATATTATTAACTATTATATTTATTAAATATAAAATATATATTTTAAATTAAATAAATGAAATGATATTCCGTGTATGTTAAACATATACCTTTTTAATTGAATTTATAATTTAAAAAATTAGTATTATTTAACAAAAGATTTACATATAGTGGCGGAGTATAATAGGAGCGGAGGGACCCATGCCTCCCACCTTTTTTTTTTATTTAAATAATTGCTTATGTTGCTAGAAATTATTCACACTGGCCTGCCCCCCAAATATTTTTAATAATTAAAATAGTATAAGCCCACAAAAAAATGTAAGACTGAACATGTGCATGGACAAATGAACGTTCAACTTTGTAAGCCCACTGGAGCCCCCAAATGGACGTTCAAAAAGCAATTTTATCTTTGTAAATTCAAACTATAGGTCCACTTCCGCTGCTCACTTAAATTCCTTTTATAAAAATTTATCTCGGTTAAAATATGATTTTCATTTTTATAAATATGAAAACATTTTAAATTTGTTCATATAAAATTTTTATTATTCTTTTTGTCCTCATAAAATTAAATTTTATTATTATTTTGGTTTAAATGTAGGTTCTTATAACAAATTCGAGTTTATGATTTTTTTAGGTTGGTTAAAAGATTGGTTATATATATAGCAGATGTAAATGTAATATTTTGTATATGGTGTAGGGATATAACTGTTGTAATAAAATTATGCATCTCGATATTCAAATGTTACTTTGGGTAATAAAAAAAAATGATAGGTTTTAAATTTGTAAGGACAAAAAAAGTGTTAAAAAATTTCTAAGAATGATTTTTGAGCATTTTCATATTTTTGAAGATCAAAAATATATATTTGCCAAAAATATAAATACCTTAAAAATTACTTTGAATTTTAAGTACATGAATATAACTTTGTATTTAAGCCCCCAAAATAATTGGTCAAGTTTTATATATTTCATGATTTCTATCCAACTGAAATTATAATTTTTTTTATTTGGATTGTGGAAAAATTAAAGTACGAAATTATAATTATAAGTTGAATTTTAATTTTAAAAAGTGTGTTAATAACAAAAGTATAAGGACACTATTTAATTACTTCTATAATCTTAGCTTCCTTATTACCAACCAACATGTATAGCCTAACAAACCTGTACTTGTTCAAGTCCGCCGCCCTCCCCTTCTCTGACTAAGTATATGTTTAAAAGAGTGCACCTCTTTCTCAATTGATTTATTAAGGTTGTGTTTGGATTAGGAGGAAGAAAGAGAAATATAAGATAAATTTTGTGGATTGTATGTGAGATTCCATCTTTTATGATTTACTTTAATTTTAAGAAATTCTTCTATTTTCATCATCTAAATTAAACACAACGTAATTTTTTTTTTCTTGAGCTTGTTGGTTAATGGTTCAATTGTACATCTATTTTATTAAATAGTTTATTTAGTTTGGGCCCCAGCCCCTTGTACTAAGAAAAAAAACAATAATTTTAATTTTAAGTGTATGTTTAGTTTCACATTAAATTATCTCTCATAATCACATTGAATTATATTTGGGTATACAATTGAATTTAAACTTTTAAAACAATAAAAACTGAAAATAATTTAAAATCTGATTAATATCAAAAGCTGTAGCTTCTTATAAAATCAATTGTCACTTTTAAATTAAATTATACTTATTTTAAAATCTCTAAAAAAATAATAACTAGATTATTTTATACTAGAATCACTTCTTTTTTTTTCCTTTTCAATTTTAAACAATCTGGCATATAATACCACTAAAACCTTAATATATCCTTATGGAAAATGTTTAAAACCTCAAATTTTAAAAAACTATAATATTTAATATTGCTAACATATTTTATAATTTTTTAACTATTTTCCTTCGAATAATAATTAACAAAACCGATTTATAACAAGTCAACAAATCACTAACTAATGGTTCGAATTAAAAGTAACTCCTATAATATTATTTTCTTCATGACATGTGGAATTGACTGTTACAACAACTAACCTTGAAAGAATGGACCACCTAATTTATTCATTCACAAGAAATAAAGGATACTGATTATGGAATATAGGAAACTATATTTTTTTTTTAAAAAAAGAAGAATATATAAAAAATTGGTGGCAAAACCAACGCGTATATGCTTCATCAATAGCAATAACATAACAGCGTATGCATGCAACCTATGGAGGCCAAATGGACGATTGAGTTAAACACAAGCTTCCGTTTTTATTTTTGCCTCTGAAATCAAAAACTTTGTCTTACTCTCTTTACCTCGGAAGAACATAACTTCCACGCAAACCAAACTTCTTTAAATCTTTATTAAATAAATTAATAACCCAACCTCTCTCCATTAATTCTCCCTCTCATCGTTCTTCCATAACAAAAACGGCTTCTTATAAACCTTAAAATTTTTGCAGAAAAGAACTAGCTAGGATTCTAGGAAGGGAGAGCTATATATAGTTGTTAACATTAAATTCTATATTAATTATCTGTCTATCACTCTATCTATACAGCCCATGATATGATATGATATGCAGGGGGAGAGAGGAGTGATGAAGAGAGATATAACATTTAATTTATAAATTTAAGAGAAGTTAAGGGCATATATTGCTAGATATATAGCTAGCTTGGGAGTAATGAGCCTATTCTTGGCGAGGGCGTGCCAACCACAATGAACTGAGGGCTCGAAGACGATGAAAGTACTCAGCTATGGCCAAAAAACACCTTGCTGCTTGACGCGTTGTTAGAATCTGGTGAAGACGGTGAATGGTTTGGTGCCGCAGATTATCAGCCTGTAAGTCAGTTTCAATCTCAAACTAATTATTTTTTTATTTATAAAAAGTAATATTATTTTATCTCAATTAACTATAATTCATGATACACCTTATTGAAATAGAGACAATTTTCATGACATGAAACACTAATAATACATGTAAGAAAGAATAGCATTTAAATTTTGTCTATTTTTTTTTTTAAAAAAAAATGGGTAAGATGGGTTAATTTTTGTGTATGTATAAACATGTATATGGGTAGAAAATTATCAACCTTTGCATGTAACTTCAACTCAACTGGTCAGAAATAGACAAAAGAGGTTAGAAGAGAAACTGGAACAATGACAATGACATCCTTTTCTCTTTGTACTTTGAAACAAGCTAAGAAATAAAAGATTTGAAACCTCTACCCAACTATTATTCCCTGCTTGTGATGAGTTTTCGTAGTCAAAATTTGGATCTTTTAATCTCAATATGTAAGAAGAAAGTAGAAGATTTGTAACGGGATTGTGAAGTAAATTAATTAAACACCTAATTATTATATTAACATTAGTGTATATATATATATATATATATATATATGCGCAGTTTTTCAAAGAGATTGACTATTATTGTTCAACATAGAGATTAGAGAGACGATATTCAAACATTGGATTATTTCTGAAATGGCGACAGCATGACAATAATGATCACAGTATACCCTGGACCATCTTAGGAGTAATTTTAAGTCAGCATATTGAGGCCAAAAGAAGTCTAGAACAGATAATAAAAATGGTCAAACTACCGGTGGATGAGCTTAGAGATGAATTAGGGAAAGGTTGTTGTGAAACTCATTATCATTATGATTAGTCTATATATCTACCTAAAGATTCCTCTGGTTTTTCGTTTCACATTGTTTTGATTGGTAACTACAACTGATTCAAGGAGGGTGTATTCTTGGTTTCCTTGTAATTAATTAAAACATTTATTCATCTATGGAAATTACTAATAAAAGTTGGTGAACCAACTTTGGTCACACGAATACATCACATACATAAATGAAGATGGCCGACGCAGATTAACTGCCATAGATATATTTCCCAAAGAAATTCAGGTTCATTTTACCAAAACTGTTAACTTAATTAAACTAATAAAATTCCAAAACCATGTCCTATTCCTACTTAGAAAATAAGCATGTATGTCCCATTTCATTCAAAACTCACACACACCACATGTTCCCTTCGTTTCCCCCAAATTCCACTAAGCAAACACAACACCATATTACACTCGACCATTGTCCGTTTGTTAAGAAGTAGTCAAAAAGGAAGTTATGGGGAAGGGTCTATGTAGTGTCTTCAAGTCAAACGGTTATGACCATGACATCAGACAGATATGGGGCTAGAGAGATATCTTTTAATTAGAATTGTATCGGTGAGGGACCACCCATCTCTCCTAGTATCACGTGTATATGATCATTGTACGCACATTAACCTTTGGCATTCAATGTTAATGTTAATGAAAATGTTCAAAATAATATATATAAACTTTCAGCACTGCAGTTACACTGTACTTGATGTTTTATAGCTATTATTATGGTAACTTTGAAATGCTTTTAATGCGTATGAGTATACTAACTACTAAACTATATCAAATCATTTTCAAAATTATATATATACACAAGAAGCTAAATATATATTAGGATATTTAATCTTAACAAATACTATAACCAGGAAATAATTTTTCTTCTACTTTTAAGCTTTAGTACACTTACACCTTCGATTTTGTTGCATGTAATTTTCCTTATTAAGGTGCATATATGTCCCCCCCCCCCCCAAATGTACATCTCATGCAAATTTTATGATCTGTTTGTAGATTCCATGTAACAACTTCATGCATGGAAAGAGTAGTTCATAGGGTTGGGGCAGGTTTCCCTACCCGAAGAACAACAGATTCTTCTTCCTACCCGACCCCACAAGATTAGTTATGGAAACATGGTCGTGGGGGACCACACAAAAAACTAATCAACCAAGATCACACGGTCACTAAACTCCCTCACCAAATCACCAATGCCAAATTCAATGTCCATGATGAACATTTTTTTTAATGAGTAATGACATTGACACATAAAATATTACATTATTTTAGATAACAAGAAAATGTATGTATATATATTCTTTCCATCTTTCTTTCTTTAATCATTAAAAAGTCAATTGTAGCGAATATTAATATTAATTTTGATGAGTAATAATTAAATACGGTTACTATATATACCCACACATTTAAAAATTTAGGAGAAGCACGCTAAGTCAAAGTAATGCAATGTACCTGTCTCACGAAACCTTCAAGAGTGGAGAGTTTGTTCATGGCCACAGCCATCTGTCCCATATAGTTAGCCATATTGGGAGGATAACTAAGAGAATCTGATGTTATAGTGTCCGAGAGAGATTGATTGAGAGCCTCGAGTCCTTGGGAGAGAGCCTCTTCTGCTTCTTGTGTAGATTGTTGCAATCCACATATGCCCAATATTTGTTGCTCGGTGAGAGGCTCAATTTGACTCACAATAATCTAAAACACATTAATTCAATCAATATAAAAAAATTAAACATATAATATTGCAACTTGTAATTAATTAAAGTGAGTAGATTATGAAAAAAAAAATGATGCTTCGTGTAAGCTAATAGCTATACTATAATCATCCATGTATGAAGAATATCATAAAATGACAACATTTTATGGTTGTGAGAAGTTGCTTATTAAATGATTAACTACAGAACAAAGAAAGAGATGGATAAGGAAACGAGAACTTTATTCCATTTCCCATCAACAACAACCATCTTGAAAACAAGAAAAATGAGAAATAGAGACCCGTGCCGCTCACTTTCTCTTTACTAGCTTATTTCTTAATCGATGTCCATGCCAGTTCTAACCATGATCATTGGAGTTAAAGGTATGGCTTTATGGGAATGAAGCCTAACTCCACCCATTATTCATTGATGACGTTGAATTCATACCCCTCGTTTTTTTTGTTTGACCCCACCGACAAAACGGAGTTCATGCTTTTATAAGATCAACTTCTTGTAATGAATACTGTGTATAACGCACCCCAATTCCCTCCCCCCCTCTTCGCATGCAAGTTATCAAAAAATCACCCACGCCTCAAATTTTAATTTTATATATATATATATATATATATTAAAAGAAAAATCTTGAGAAACCATTTATTTTTATCAGCGTCAGATAAACTTGATCACTTGATATTTCACATATGGAACTCCAAGTCTATATATCTAAGTGGTTTTTATCTTTTAATATTGTCACATATATATAAATACAATACATAATATATAATGTTGAGTCATGACTAGAAAATGTGGATGGCATTTGTGAACAAGATTTGGTTACAATAATTTGATGTACCTTAATGAGTTCAGATGGCCTGAATCCACCAATCCACATGAAGCAACGTTCAGCTGGGGTCTTCCACATGCCAGAAACAAGATGGAACACATCTGTTTTGGCCACTAAGCTCTTGAGGTTCATCACTTGGTCATAATGCGCCAAACAATTGTCAACAAAAAGTCTAAGCTCGTTCTCAGGAAGGTGCTCTTGCACTGCAGCTCTTAGCTCACACACTATGCGGTGGTTCTCCTCTTGCCATCTAGCATATTCTACGTCAAACATTGCAGCCTCTGAAATTTATATGTACACATTCATAAGAAAATAAAAACATATTGGAAATTAAATATTAAACTTAAGAGAATAAAGCATGCATATCATGTTAGTGGGAAGAGAGACCCGTGCTAATGGTATTCATAGTGACAGGAAGTCCTTGCTCTCCACCCAAGAGTGCACCTCCACCCAAGAACATGCCCTAAAAATAGAAACACGCATTACTTGTAAGTTGTAAAAGTTAAAAACCACAGGGTGTTTGAAGATGAAAACTTTAGCAATGTCATGGCCAGTTATAGCATATTCTAGTTCCTTACCTGAGTTCTAGCACGTTGTAGCTCTTGTTCCAGCTGATTCAGCCTAATCCTACTCGACTCTAGTTGTTGAACATAGGCCTAAGAGAGATAAAGAGAGAGAAAGAGGACAAACAGAATGGTACATGGCTGATAATAAGGCCTTTGACAAGTCTTACCGAAAGAGTGTAAAAACAACAGGTTGAGTTAAAAGTTAAAATAATTTTCCTGGGGAATCACTTAAAAATTACCTTTTTCCTAAGCCTGCTTTTCCTAGCTGCCTCTCTATTCTGAGCAAGTCTTCTGAGTGTCTGTGCACAACGTTTTAAAGCGCATATATTAGCATCAATTGCCACCTTTTTTAAAAAAAAAAGAGTAACTAGCTTGGAAAAACAAAAGGAGATGGAAGAAAGATATAAAAAAAAAATTAATAGTTAACCTTAGGATCTGGTGTTTTAGGTCCTTCATGTTCAGAACTTGACGTTGGACCTTTGCGATTGCCCTCTCGCTGTCATAGTAAACGCATAAGTGATTAGTTAGATAAATATTAGATAATAATAATAAGAAGAAGAAGAATTATACTTAAGGTCAGAACCTTCGCAGGCTTCAAAGATGCTACCAAACTCTGATTCTTATTCTAGTTATTTATATATAACTATAATTTCTCTGATATATATTATTATGTTGGTACCTTGACAGGTTTGGGTGGTTGAGGGGCAGAAGCAGTTTCGTTTCGGGGGTTAGCCAACTCCATCGACGGCTCTGATGGTCTCTTTGATCCACTTGTTTGTGGAGAAACTAGCTCTATGTTAGCCTATCAAAATCATCAAATATAAATATATAAAACCAATTAATATAGTGCTATTATTAATTACTACGATTAATTTTGAACAAACTTATATCACCATCTATATATTCAGCACGTATTAATAACAGAAAGAGAATGTAAGAGTATAGTATCAAATACAAAATTGACAGTGTGAGATATCGATAATGATTACACCTTGGACTTGGATGATGATGGCTCTACGTGCATAGGCTTAGAGGGGAAAATGTTGAGAGTCGGAGGCCTCATTCCTGATGATGAGTTCTCTGCCGAGAAGCACACATGCACCAAATTCATCAACATCAATTTATGTGTAAATATATTTAAGCAAGTTAATATTGATATTAAGGTGAGAAAAAGTTAATATTAATATATAGTATAAACGGAGAGAAATGAAAGACGGAAAGAGGGTCTTTTTTTCAAGGAACGGAATGATTTAGAGACGACCCAAATGAGAAAACGAGAGGTGTGAGTGTGAGGCAAACGAATTGGTATGGGAATTATCATGCATTTGTAGCCCTTTCTTCCAAACTGAAAAAAAGGAGAAAACTATAGAGTAAAAGCAGAAGGAACCCCCCATACCCTACTCGTTACCCTTTTCAGTACATGTGGTGTTTTTGTTTGAAGGAGATCATGACACCCGGTTTGTTACATGTCATGGTCTCACACCCTCAAACCCCAAGCAATAAAAACAAGAAAACAAATAAACTAGAAAAAAAAAATGTGGAGAGAGAAAGAGAGTAGAGAAAATTTTCAATTTTTTTTCTTTTTTAGAAACGGAAATGTCTACTCCATTTTTTTTACCCCTCTCTTCTGTGCAAGGATCTGGTCAAAGGAAGTACGAAGCTGCTGCAGATACGAATCAAACCAGAGACATGCTTTTGGTGTGACCAAACAAAGAGAATCTCCTAAACGAACGAAAAGTGGTCGAGAGGGAAAGAGTCCGTCTTTTTGAATTTGCAAGTTAAAAGCAAAAAGAAATTTCCATGTGTGTGTGTTTCTAAGAGAAAGCTCACGTCTTTGGTCTTGAACACTAGAAGGGTCAGCTTGTCCATCAAGGTAGAGGAAAAAGGCTTGATCCAATTCACCCAAGTCATAAGCCCCGGAATCCTTGCTTCCGCTGTCATAAACACACACGTTTATAATTACAAAAAGAAAAAACAGAAACCAAAAACGCGAAAAATAATGTAAGACAAACAAAAACTCACAGGTAGTTTCCGGGGATAGAGGAAGATGAAGAAGAGGATTGCATCAGTCCAAAAGAAATTTGATGGTCATGAATTTGTTGATGATAATGATGTTGGTGTTGCTGTTGTTGTAACTGATGAAGATGATGAGGATGATGACGGTGTTGAGGTGGAGGGAGTGGTTCCAATTGTGTAGTAGTTGTTATTGGGTTGGTGGTCTTTGAAGAAGCCATCATGACAAGAGAGAAAGAACAACTTAAAAGCTTTTGTTTTTGTTGTTTTCTTCTCTTGCTCTTGTTCTCTCTTAAAGTAGCTAGCTCTCATCAATGGCGAAACCGCCTTCTGTGCCTTCTTCCACTTGAGATATTCATTTTCCTTCTTCCACGGTAAAAGAGGGAGTCGGTGTTATAGTCGAATAGCTTGTAGCGAGTAACACAAGAGAGAGAGAGAGAGAAAGAGAAAAAAAATGAATGGAATTCAATGCAAAGTTACAAACAAACAAAAGACAACACTCTTTCTCTATCACACCTCTTTCTCTCTCCTCTCTCCTCAGTAGATGACTTTCTGCAAACCCAAATCTTTTTTCAGATAAAGCGGTCCTTTCAGAACATCCTCTTCAACCCTCTCGAAGAGCAACAAAACCTGTCTTGGTTGTTCTGTTTGTTTTTGGGGAGAGAAAACCAATTTTGAATTGAAAGATGGAATGGGAAAAAAAAACCCACCTTAAAAGCTTCCGTGCGTAGCCAACTTATTCTATGGCGTGAAATGACCAAAAAGTCTTCTGCTATGTTCAACTTTTACTCTTGACATTTTCATGCAAACTCTTACACGTAGATAGATATCCCTGGGGCGGCTCTGTCTGTTTAAACATTTTAGCACACCCCGAATTTTTACACGTTGTTTTATATTTATTCAATTAATATTATTTAACCTAGCTAATTAAGTATCATTTATTGCTTATTAAAAATTTATACTTAGTGTTATAATTCACTTTCTTACTTGGCCACATTTGTTTTCAGACGTTTAGTCCTTTTTTTATCTATATATATGATCAATTTTTAATTAAAACAGTTGTCCTCCCTCTTTTATTTTGTTTTGTTTGATACAAGTCCAATTTCAAATCAAACAAGGTAATTGTGATGGAATATTTTATATAGCTAATAATTATCAATTTATATATATATATGGAGTTTTTTCTTCCACTTTGAAATCCCTTATCAACTTGGAGAGGTAATTGATATTCACCCTTAATGATTTCGAAGGAGATATATTAAATTATATTTCCACGTGTCTTCTTAATTAATCAAGTCGTTGTATAAATAGTAGACAGTGATATTAGTTAAGTTTGAAAATGATTTTATCACAGGTTGAATCTTATAGATCGTTTTCAAGGATGAAGAATTCATCTATTGAATAGTTACAGTCATATGAAGTGAGCTTTCAGACGTTAATAATTATCTCAATGGTGGATGGTTGAAAATACTTCTATATATATATAATCTATTTTAGAATTGTTCTCAACATTAGACAAAATTGACTTTGGAAAAACAATAAAATTATGAAGGGAGATTACGACTTAAAAATCAATAAATACAAATTCAAGGCACAAGAAAATAGCGATTCAAGTTTCTATCTCCAGATCCAAAGGTGGCGTCTAAAGCCAACTTTATAATTCTAAAAGGTTACAAGCAAAAGTAAATAAATAAATATATACTGTAAATAAAAGCAATACATGCTACATAAAAAAAATGACAAAATTCATTTTAAATTTGCTCAGAATCAAAGGCATTTGTCAAGGTAAGAATTATTTATTTATGAAAAAGTCATTAACAATACTAATTCGTTATAACAATGATTCAAACAAAAAAAATCTTGGTAGTTAAGTATTTTTCAAAGATTAATGAGAAATAATATATACAAAACATTTCATAATGCTTCTATTGAAATTGCACGCAAATTGAGATGTTAATTAACTAAGGAAAAACATTGACTTTGGGAATCATTTTGCTATGTGAAGGCTATCAAGTTGTTTCCGGGAAATCAAGCAATTTTTTAATTCATAAATTATTTTCTGATTTTTTTTAAATGATGATTATTTTACCTTTTATCAACATTACTAAAAAAATATACATGCTCCACTAAAGTCAACACCTCTTGAAATTCTTATGCCACTAAACATGTTTGCCCCAAACAATTTTTTTTTGTCATTACTTCAAACATTCTTAAACCTTGTTGAAAATCCTGAAGGCAAGATTCTTATACGTGTCCCACGTATATATTAAATTTGTCTATGTTTTGATTAGTAAGCGTCGCCAATATCAATTGCTATTTGGTAATTAATCTGAACTTCACAAGGTAAATTTGCTTCTGGAGGGGCACGTGCATTGACCCACAAAATTCATTAAGGTGTTCGAATTGGGGGACAGAGATTTTTAGAAGTCTGATAGCCACTTCATTACCATCGTCAACACCATCTCGTAGAAACAATGCACCTATGCAATATATATTGGTGAACTTACGGCAGAACAATGTAGTTAGCTAGTTTCTTAACAAGTAATTGATTCATACTATGGCATATTTTTTCTGTATATTAGTCAGGAAATTATTACCATATGTGGCTACAAGTTTTCAACATATACATGCATCATGAGCCACCACAATTTTTTTTTTTCTTCTAACTTCCAATATTAAGATACGAACTGCAAATATTATATGTTTATCAAAAGGTCTAATTTAGTTAATAATATAGAATTTGTGAGAAAAAAATTTAAATCTCATATAATACATTTTTAGACCGAAAGGAGTAAAGAACTTTAGACGAACAAAAGATTAATCCTATAACTCATTCAAAGAATTGAAATTTATAGAGATACTTCAAGTCTCATCTAAGAACCACAAAATCCTAATTACAATTAGTAAAAAATTATATTATATATATTTAATATATATATATATATATATATAAGTCAAAATAATTTAAAGCATTTAATAAGATATATTTATTACATTCACACTATGTATTTAATGAGATATTAAATACCCTGTTATATATTTAAATATAAGCAAGTTTCTTTTTTCAAAATATAAATGAGTTTTGCTTGAATGTTGGTTTTTTGCGATTTAATTCTCAATATACACTTTGAGATTTTCTCTCTCCTTTTTGTTTTTTTTAATTTAAAATATTATAAAATATAAATATTATATTATATATTTTTTAATTGATTTTAAAATTACTTATTTATTAAACTAAATTTTATAATTTTTTTTATTTTTTTAAAGAAAAAATATACAGATAAAGAAAAATAAAAAAATTGGATAAAATTATAGTATAATTTTTTAGTTACTTTATATGTACTTTTGTAGTTAAATTTATGTGTTGTTGATATTTTTTTATGTTCGTTAATTAAAAAAGTAAGAAAATTAGTTAGTAGTATTAAAATAAACTAATAAACACAGCAAAAAAATAATTGATACATCTATCTTATACAATAGACATAAAATTTTAAAGAGTAGTAACTGCTATATTGAAAATATCTCTTAAAAATATATTTAAATAAAAATATATTAAAAATATCTTTAAATAAAAATATATTGAAAATATCTTTAAAAATATTTATTTAGCAGTTATTTTTTGCTTAAGCGATAAGAATTAATATTTTTATTATTTATGGTTTACAGATATGAATAGTAAAGATTAAAATATTCAAAAGATATGAATAACCGCTAAATATAAGCTATTTTTTTATAATAAAAATATATTGAAAATATCTTTAAAGATATTTAATTAGGAATTATTTTTTGCTATCACCTGAATCAATGTTACAAGAATATGAACGAAGAAGAAAATGAACGGAAAAGTAGAAAAAATGTGGAATTTACCAGCAACAAGGTCATCACATAAACAATTGTCCTAACATATCTTGTGTTTTCCTTAGTTAAGTGCAATTGTTTAAGTATTTTATTGATAATACAAAATAATGTTCTTCTATAAACAAGATGTTAAACCAAAAGTTTTCTCATTTTTAATTAAATCTAATGACATAAACAAACTAATTATATTTAGTAATATAATAATATTAAAAATAATTATATTAGAAAATTCAGATTTTAAATAAAAATATTTACCTAAAAAATATGTTAAGTAAATTAAATAATAAAACAAAAATAATTATATTTAATAATATCATCTTCTTTAAAAAAATTTAAAAACAAAATTATAAAATTTAATTTAATAAATAAGTAATTTTAAAACCAATTTAAAAATTATATAATATAATATTTACATTTTAAATTAAAAAAAAACAAAAAGGAGAGAGAAAGTTCAAGTAATGTATATTGAGAATTAAATTAAAAGTAATGTAGATTGAGAAAAAGTAAGAGAGAAAAGATGTATTTACAGAAAAAAAAACTCTTAAATATTTCTTAGCGATGTAAGTGGCTCATAATCAACTCACAAATCAATCCAATTCAACTACTTTTAGTGAGATAACTAATTAAGTTGATTTTGGTTGATCAAATTATAATTAAGTTACCCCAAACAGTTATTAAAAGATAAATTATAGTTATATATTATTATTATTTACAAAAATATTATAACAAGTTTATAGTTTGTTATACATATGTAGATTATTTTATTACATTCTTAATTGTTAAAGTTTTAATTAATAATTAAATTGCATTCTATTATTTGCCTAATAAGCTAATAGATATAGTTAAGTTGATAATAGATACGAGAAAAAATTTGGATTTAATCTTCACAAAATAAATCCTAAAGAGAAAGCGATGAATTTTAAATGTAATTAATCTTTGGACTGATGTGGTTACCAACAAATTACATTTTATTGTTTAACTTGTAGTACTCTCTCGTTTTGAATAAAGAGAAAGTGATAAATTTAAAGTGTAATTAAGCTTGAACTGAGGTGGTTACCAAAAAATTACATTCTATTATTTAACCTGCTCTCTCTCTCGTTTTGAACAATTCAAATCCCAAATGGAAAGAAATACATACTAGAAGAATAGCTAATTTTTTCAACGAAAGTAAAAGAAGCAAAAAGGTAACAGGGAAACTCGCGGACCACCCCACGCACGTTTCCTGCATTTTTCAATTCACGGGCATGGCTAGATGCCAAGCATTCAACCAACCACTCCAAACTTTTGGATTTTCTGCCAACACTCTTGCTCTTGCGCAGTGGAAGTGAAAAGTAACGCAACTATTTGGGTATTTGGGTGGCAAAATGACGTAAGGGGTTATTTTTACAAATAATTTTCTTCAGAGGATCCGTTTTAAAAGTATTTTTAAGAGGGTCTTTTTTTGGGGTATTCCGCTAGTAGGACTGGCGGGTTCCTTTATTTTTAGGATATTCCACCTGTAAACAAGAGATTACTCATTTAATTTTGAACATTTTGACATATTATAAACCTTAAACGAATATTTCTATCAAAAGTTATATCTGTTTCAAGTTCAAAAAATTTGTCGTACAAAAAAGTATTTCGTCATTACAAATGACGGAATAGGTCACGTGGCCTCCAAATTTGGTGCGCTTTACGCCATCTCCAATGACGGAAGCTTTGGCTGCTTAACTGCATAAAGGAACCCGCCAGTCCTAATGACGGAATATCCCAAAAAAAAGACCATCTCCAAAAATACTTTCAAAATGAACCCTTTGAGAAAAATTGTTTATAAAAACAACCCCCTTATGTCATTTTGCCTATTTTGGGTGAGATTGAGATTACATTTTGTTGCATATATATCTATTTATCTATTTTTTTATACTGAATCTAGTTATCTGTTTATTGTAGTCGCTTTATAATCAATTTCAACAAGAGAAAAATACATAGAAAACATTAGTAAAAAAATAATATTTATAATTGCTGGGTGTAATTGAATTGTGAATTAAGTATTCTATAAAGACTTATTATATATTTTTTTCTTTCAATAAAAAGTCTCTAACAACCCGAAGATGTAGACATAATTGACTAAATTCTATTATTAACTTTGTGTATGATTATTCTATATTTATTTTATTTCTCACAAATCTGATTATAAAAAATTTACATAATTTTCCAACAAACCTCCCTCTCAAGGTGATAATGAATATAACAGCTTGTCTGCTATCATAAATTTCTTTTAGCGGGTGGTAAAATGGATTAGGTATGACTGTATGAGAAGAACATGTAAAAGAAAATTAATAATAATAATATAACTACATATACAAATTAATATCTATTGAAGAAGTTGGTCTCTTATGGTGATTCGAGTAAGAACTTCCGCAACTTCTCCACAGGTAAAGTTGATATTTCTAATATGAAAATGACACAAACGCCCATTTTTTTAATAATTAGGTCAAAACACAAAAGCCAACACTATTGCTTATAACTTATAAGCTTAATGGAAATTGCTAGTCGCATATCATTTTTAATGAAAGAGATCTAAATACTCCGATTAATCCATTTTCCTGGATCTGTAGCATATATGCACTTGTTCCAAACTAAGGAGCGATTGATTATTGGGATTATATGTATCATCGTTTTGGGGATGTGGGCTGAAAACAATATATAATGGGGATTATTTTATATCTACGTAAACTAAATATAATCATATAACCATCATGTATATAGTGTAGGATGCTCCTTTGTTTTTTGTATAAGGGAATTTCAGGTACCCCTTGTACCTGTTTATATGAATATGTATTCTTGTTCAGTTAATGTTCGAAACTAAGAAAAAATATTGAATTGTTTGAATTTATTCCGGTGAGTAAAAAAATTAATTGGCAGAAAATTTACAAACTTGACGAGGAGGAAAGTCAAGGCTAATTTCCTTGAGAAAACATTGATGTAATGAATTAATATTGCAATCATCGAAAGAAATTGTTGCTATATTGTATTCCTGTAATTAATTTATGAGGAAATAGAATATGTACTTATAGTGTAATTTTTTTAACACTAACTATCATCTAATCACAAGAAAATTAGTTCATAAGACATATGTCACTAAATTATATAGGGAAAATGTGTTGCTACATGAAAATGAGAGTAGAGGTTATCAATCTTAAAAATTAGGTTCTGAAAAGTGCTTTCAAGTGTTTAAACTCTGAATCCTCCCTAACGTTCTCATGACACATCAAACTTTAGGACTAATTTTGAACAACTAAAAGTGAAAAATTTTGTTGAAAAATTTAAAAGATCATTTATTAATATAGCAAATGTTTTCTTGCAAAAAAAAAAAAAAAAACTCTTAATTGGGTAAAATCAGTAGTCCACAAATACTAATGCTAACAAAAATATTAAAATATAAGTGTTTAAATTATTTAATAACATATACATACATCATGATGATATATTACATTATTTGACAATTGATCACTTTGATAAAATTTATTGTTTATAAGAAGTTACTCAAGGTGGTAAGTCTTGAAAACCATACGTAATAATAAAATTTAAAATTTATAAAAAGTTATTAAAACTAAATATTTGCTATAACTTATACCTAATTAATACCAATGAACGAACTATAAGAAAAATTAATTAAAAATAGTTTTTTGACGATTCATATTAAAGATTAAAAAAACCAAAAAGTAAAAAATTCTCAAAAATTACAATAAGAGTGCATCGACGATATTAAAATCATACTTTCTAAGAAAAAAACTTTTATTTTATTTTCTTAACCACTGTCTTCTACAAAACCTATACCTATTGAGATTATACACAACCACACAACAAAATGATGCGCGCAAGTAAACGTTCATTGCGTTTGGATGTTGACATAAGTGATTCTCTCGAGCATGAAAGCAAAACGGAAAGCATCTACTTATTCGAATTGCTTCTGTGGTTACCTTCCAACGGAAAATATAAAAAAATGCCATCGAGTGGTTCAACTTGCCTCGTAATACATAAAGAATTATTTTACGTAAATAAAAAACTTAGTCTAAACATATATTTAGCAAGTTGAATACTTGGATGCTTCATTTAATTTATAATAAGTGTTAAATATGTAAACCTATCAGCTTCTTCATTATCTTACTATCTGGTCTATGGTACTAACAATTTCTACACTAAATGATTTGGACGTGTTACCCTTAACTGTGATCATGTTCAATGCATCCAACTTTTAAAGAAATATGTACATATTTTATCATTTTTTTTATATTTGAAAATGATATCCGTCGATTCTACCTATCACCAGTTAGCCTTTTAAGCTGACTTGATTAAAAAATGAAACTCTGGGCCACTATATCTAAGCACTTGCCTTATCATTTCCATTTACTTTGCTAAAATATGGATGTTTTATTTATTGAGTTTTTTTTTCTCGCGTGTACAAGTACATAATGTAAAAGTATTAAATATGTTAGATTGTTTAGAAAATATGTTAATTTTGAGTATTTTTTATATAATAAATACTATTTTATTCTTTTTATCCGTATTTTTTTATGATAACACACAAACTAGAAAATACAAGTAATATTCTTGTATTTAGATTAATTTAACTTCCTAATATATGACATTCAACATTTATTTCTCTATCATTTATTAAATATTTAAAAGTTAAGTGGAAAAAATGAGACCATTGAACAAATAATAATTGATATTATCTTAAACTTTTAATCTTTTGACAGATGAAAAGAAATGGAAACGATATTTTTTACTTTTGAGTTTTTTTTTAAATCATCTATACATATATAGCTATATACATAAATAAATAAATTGTATAGTAAGACTGTCTCTAAGAAGTAGGGGCACTTTCTAAATAGATAAAATAAAAGAATAGTATTATAAGTATTTTTTTTACTTAATAGTACTTAGTTTCTTTTATTATAAATCAAATGCTCAATAAAAAAATTACATAATCAACAAAGTAGATACTATAGAAGAATGAAAAAGCTTTTGCTAACTCACAAACAACTCCATTAACTTACATCTTAGTAAATCTTATTCCATAAGATGGATGAGTAATAATATTATAAGTGTTGTTATCTAATCAAAATAATTTTTTCACCTCAATAACTTTGTTTAATATTGATCTTCATTGTGTAAGTTATATATCAAAGTACAACTCAAAATTTTATTATAAAAATATTAAAAGTACTTATTATATTGCATCTAAGTTTTTTCTTTTTTTAAAAAAATTTAAAATTTGGATCCTTCTATAATCAATACACTATTCTTTTGGGTCGTCATATAATCAATACCTATGGATACTATAGTTAAGAATTTGATAAATAAATAAACCTTTCTTTGCAATCATGGTATTAACTTAGTAACGCATTTTCATGATACTACATTGCAGCTTTGATTATTATTATTTTTTCCCTGGTTTCCAGTTTGAGTTTGATACCCGTCGCTGTTGTAGAAGATACCAACTGCTCAGAGGATTATTGGATACAATTTTCGATAATAAAAAAATCTAATTTTGATTTCCTAATTAATATCCTTACTACTTACTATGTCGTTTAATATTCACCGTTAATTTTGTTACAATGTTAAAGTAATTAATATTAAGAAATTATATGATGTATCCAAACACTGGGCTTCTTGATGTTGGCTCGTTAATTGCCACAGCTTGCAGGATAAACATTATATGTTGTATAACCTGTCTTAAATTTCGGGGTAGCAGTAAGTAGCTGGAAGGAGGATTGGATTCGTTGGGATAGTTATTGAATACGTAATATGAGTTATTTACTGATAACATGTTTGATTAAGTATGAATTATATTGTAATCTGTTAGATGGAGGAGAATATGTGGGGTTAAAATTGTTTATGGATAACATGTTACTATAATATGACTTAGGTAGCACCAGTACCAAGTAATGGTTAAACAAAATTCTCTTTTAGTTGTTAAAAAAATATATTAAAAAACTATAGTAACATACAAAACATATTTTGTCTCACATTATCTTTATTTTGAAGTAAAATTCATGTAAAACTCACTAAATGAGGTAAGTGTACTCACTCCTTATATAGAAACTGTAACTCTTAGTCTTAATTTAACGAGTTTGCCATGAATTTCAATTAATAGCAAAAGGTCAGAGTGTGTGGAAGAGTTCACACGATGATCCCCGTGAAGAGTTCGATTGATCCTAACATTTCTCTTGCGTGAAAATGTAACATTTGAACAATATTCATATATATATATATATATATATATATATATATATATATATATATATATATATATATATATATATATATATATATAGTTTCAATTGGCTAGGGGTTCACACGATGAAAGCAATAATTTCATTTTTCATAATGCAAATTAATGAAACTTTTTCCAGATGCATCTAAAATAATAGTTTTAGCTATAAGATTCAGTTAGTTAATAAATGGCTTCTTATATGTATAATTGCAATTACAATATTAATTTGATCAGTTTACAATGTCAACCAAAGGCATGGTCTGCATAACCTTCCATGCCGGAAATAAGTGATGTTCATTTCAATATAAAGGTCAATGACCCCATGTAACTTAATGCCAAATTCCGAAGTCATCATTGTAATCTTAATTTCCTCCTTTTTAAAGATATAGCCTAGCCATATGACAAGAATGTCTAAACCTAAACTTGGTGGCACCACGTATATACGGAAAAACTAAAACCTATAAGTACTTTAGTTGGTATTTGGAACATAGATAAGTGAAATCAGATTATGAACTCCCTTGAATTTCAATTTCACCACTCTAAATCCCATGCTGAAACAAACGCAACCTAAAATTGACAAGGACTCCCTAGGATAGGTTCAAAACTTGTTTCTTTAGTTACTATTCCTGGTTATTACGTCCAATTATAGAATCATTGTATTTCATCTTAGGGTGGGGCTTAATTGTTACAAGAGTCCACGGAACTGTGTCCCAATTCCCATGCCTCTTGGAGGCCTATTGGGCTAAAAGCAACTTATGGGAAAAGCAACCAAGGGGAAAAGACCAATTTCATTCAAAGCTCTGCAGATTACCAAGTCTCCAATTCCCATGTTTGGTATCTTATCTTTTTTTTTTACCATATGTAAGAAGGAAATTTGGTTAGGCTAAAGGGCTTTAAATCATTAAAGCTAGGGACTTAAATGGAATGATGAGAACCTTTAAACATAGACTTATTTAGTGATACATCCACAATATCTTATGAAATTTTTTATCTGCATGTGGATGATGGGAAATAATGGGGTTTGTTAATATCGATTTTTGGAGTTAATTTTAAACATCAAAAACATTTTTTAGGGATATTAATTGTGTTATTACATTTTTATGTAATAATATCTTTTTTAAATATTTCTTAAAGTTTGCCTAACAAAAAACCAATATTTAATCGGTATAAAACTTTAGTTTTGAGTAGGAATTTGGGAATGAGAATGACCTAATGGAATGGAAGAAAAAAAAAACAGATCACGCAAAATTTAGCATGGTGTTTTTCTAGAATGCTAGATCCTAAAATTGAGGGAAGATGGGGCCAATATGGGACATCCTATTTTCCATCTAAATCAAAAAATAAAAAATCTGAAGTGTCCAAAGTGGGCCCTTGAGCCACCCTTCACAGTTTCCAAATATAGTAAATCTTGATCAACTGGTTGGGGGAGCTTTTCCCAAAGCTTTCTGTTCTTCTGTAACAAACAACATCAAATTTGAAGACTGTGTTGGCCTGACCTGACCACAGGTTTACTCTTTTCATTTTCAGAGAGATTCTAATTATGATATACATTACATGATGAGCTGTGTACATTAATCAAAATTCATAATTGATAAATATTATAAAGTCAAATATAGAACTATATATAATACAAATTTTACATGATATATAATAATTATTTAATTTAAATTGTCTCACTAAACCAAACCTTGTGCACACTAGCTATAGAGACAAGAATTTATTTTTATCCTTATTCCATTGTTGCTGGCTCTTACTAGTCTAGATTGGCCATTTTACAAAAGGGTCCAGACCCTGCCACACCCTGCCATGTTTTGTATCTCTTTTTTTTTCTCCCTTCAACAATAATAATGATAATTTTGATTCAGCAATGCAACTTTTTTTTTTCTATTATATTGATAGAGATGGAAACATATTTTAAAAAGAAAAATCTCTGAAAAAGAAAACAAGAGAGAGTTATGGAAACCTGAACAATATGCGATTTCTCACTGAGATGCAGTCAGAGGAATACAGGCTGGACAGTTATCGTTGCCGTGTTTTGACTGATTACTCACTCATTCATTTTTTTGAGACGATGACACTGCAGAGTGTGCTTCAACTTGAAATCCATTCATTAGGGTTGTACCCAAGAATGTAAGAAATGTTTTATATTTTATTAACCGTAACACAAAGTGTCCTAAGTTTGTAATATTGCATCGTTTGAGTTTTTTTTTTTTTTTTTTAACTATTGGCACGGAGTATTTATTAATTTTGTGAATAAATCTTAATTAAAAAAAATTATCTGATTACTTTAATGAGATTTTTTCTTTACACAATCAGATTTTTTTTCATTCAAATATTCAAACATAAGATTTCAATATTATTTGGACTAATAATTTATTGGTATATCATTTGATTCTATAATGTTCTAATGGATATAGACATCAATTATTACATGATTTATGCATATAATATTATTCTATAATCTATAGTAACTGATTATTAGGATAATTAGGATAATGTAAACATTTAGAAAATAAGTGAAGTCGCGGATCATCCTTTTGCAACATCTGTTTGACATTGACGACCATTGACCTTGGCTTTCAACGTTATTGGATTTTAGCTAGAGTTTAAATCTTTTCATGTCATTTTTTTAAGTTTAGTTATGCTATTGATGTTGTGATTTAAATTAGGTATATTTTTTAAAACTTTTTTCCAATTCAGTTAAATATTTTTATTTTTAAAATAAAGCAAATGTAATTCACGTGGATTTTTAATCAATTAAAACTCTTAAATTCTCATTTCTTATATAAATATTTTACAAATTGCACTGGTTAATTATCTTTTACTCAAAAATTCATCAACTAAAACATTAAATTTTACTCAAAATGAAAGAAAATTCAAAATTTATGTTCTTCAAACCCAAATCGAACATACTACCAAGCATTTAATTAGTTATCTGAAAAGAGATTATTATAATTTAATCAATGATTCGTTAAAAAAACTTAATTAGTGATTTTGAATTTAAGTATGCAAAATAAAATTACGTTAAACTCATTAGAGAGTGATTTCTGTTAAGTTTAAGCTTAGATAAAATAGGTTAGGCACAAAAAAAATTATAATCTCTCATATCTTTCATTTTTTTTTTATCAAAATTTTACTAGACTGGTCAACTTCTGAATGAATATCATAACTAAGAATGAAAACCAACCTAATAACATATCGAGTCTACCTTGTCCATTTGTAAAACAAGGATTCTCAATTTTTTTTAGCATTCGTAATATTTCTTACATGGTGATTTGACAGTATTACCATTATTGAATTCCATATTTTATTACCATTTCTTTTTTATGGAAGGAGGAGAAAGTCAAAAAAATATTGTATTGTAGCACTAATCCTTGCTTCTGGGTTTGTTTAACCCTTGTAACAAAAAACATGATGAGTTTCAAACCCCTCTCAGTTCAAGAGAATTAAAAACCAACCAAGCTTAAAATATTCTCAAAGAACAGTTTTTTAAAAACAAAACAAAGGATAGGTCTAACTACTAAATTTATAAATATACAAATTTAAGCTTTTTTAAAAAATGAAGTTGATCAAGTGATCAAGTCAAATTTGATTTAAAAAAGATAATCCTAAAAACTGAATCTTTTATGATTAGTTTAGTTTGGGTCTCAAATAAAATAAAACAATTAACCAAACTAATTCGAATTAATTTAATTTGTTTAGTTTAAATGATGAAATTCAAATAATCAATCTAATTTGATGACCATTTATTTGTATTTTTTATAAATACTAATTTTGAGAGAGAAAAATGAATGTTTCTATAATTATGCAGATTTTTGTATGAAAAAATCAAAAAGTTATTTGATACTCGTTAATGTATCAACTATGATCGGTTACTCTTTCAGGAAAAAAAATAAAGAGGATGGGGTTCTCGTATTTGTTGTTCATCTTCTTTTCTCACTCTTCGACTCTTTCCACTACCAATGGGTGGGCCTTTAAGGAAAAGCAGAAACAAGGTCAACAAAAGCCCAGGTAGCAAGTGGGTTCTAACCCATATACCGTAGAGAGTTGCTATTGGCCCCAACTCCATTTGCTATTAACTTCTACAAATGTGAGAAAAGACATTTGTATCCCTTCCTCTTCCCCTTTACCTTCTTCTTGCCCCATCCAACCCAACACCACTGCACCAACACCGCGCATCACCACCTTCGTCTAGATCTGAACCAACGACCCAATGTTTCCGCAACAACATCCTAATAGTGGCGCACGTCGCTCTTGACCACCACGTCACTGCAACATCACGTCTCTACAACACCACAAGACCCCTTGGCCTAACCATCATTGCAACACTGCAAACCCTTGTCCTTGCACCTCCGTTTGCACTGTTGCTTGTTCTCACCGCCACTAAACACCTTTGATCTGCATCAATCTTCGACTTAGATTTTCACCAGCACCGTCAAATCTATCCTCAAAGTCCAGAGGAAGAAGAAGAGTGAAATGGAAGCATAGTTTTGTTTTTGGGTCAAAAAAATAAACAATAAAATTATAATTTTGTTGTTTATTTGTTTTGCCCCCTACAGAAAGTAACAAAAACACGATTTCATTGGATAGTGTACTACAATGGAATCCTATTTTTGTTATCTCTTTTTTGCATTCACAATTCTATTATACAATTATACAACGAAATCATGTTTTAGTTAATTTTTTTTTACACCCCTTCCATAAACAAAGGAAATACGAGTCCGTCGTATAACTCTACAACATAACCATGTTTATGTGAAAAGTATATTTTTGGAGGAAAAAAATGATATCAGCCCTTAGTAGGAGCCAATAACAAAAGGAGTTGGAGCCAATAGCAACTTCATGTACGCTAACCAAAGATCCAGAGTCCACTTATAAGGCTATAAGTATTCTAGCTCTTCGTGGGCCACCTGGAAGGCTCAAATATTAGAACTTGTAACTATTAGAGTAAAAAATCACCTTATACCATCAGTATATTGACTATTTTCTCATTCCTTATGTTACAAGTTACAAATTGAATTATGCTTTTACTATTAGATTCATTTAGGAAAAAATAAGTTATAATTTTACAGTTTAGTACATATTACATATATTTACCATAATTTAAATAATTAATTTTCAAATGAATTACTATTAACCTTTTACTTTCTTAAAGAAAATATCTATTTTATTCAATTATATATATATATATATATATATAGGTATAACATAATACGTTCCATCGGATGCGGAGATTTTTTATCTACATTTATAGTTTTTTAATCACTCAAAAATTCATATTTTATATCTCTAATAAGACGAAACTCCAATTCGTATCTCTTTTTATATATCTTTGTTTGTTTATTTTTCTTATAGTGTGTTTGGATAGAACAATTCAGCGGGAGGGGGGTTATTTTTTCAAGGAATTTAAAAAAATTCATGATAAAATAGCTTGTTTGGATAGAATATTTGAAATGAAATTTAATTTTTAGTATTTTTATGAATCATTTTGATTGACTAAAAAAGTAGGATTTTAAATTCTCTAAAAAAATATAGAATTTGAAATTTTTTATTCGGAGATGCTCACTTTAACTCACGTTCTTGTTCGCGACTCTTTCTCGCTCAACACTTGTAACTATCGGTGACCCAAGTTTTTACGGTCGACATCGACATAAGTTGTTTTTCACTGACATTGCCTGAGGTTTTTTCAGTTATAATTTTTTTGTATGATGTCAACTAAAGCTATTTTTTGTCGATATCGGCTAAGATTATTTTTAGATCATGTTGGTGAGGGTTATTTTCTTACTAACGTTAGTCATGGGAATTTTTTGCTGACATTGGCCAAAGATATTTTTTGCTGTTATCATTCAGGTTTTTTCAGTTGATGTTGACCAATGATTTTTTTGGCTGACGTTGGCTAGATTTTTTCTACTGACATCGGTCATGACTAACTTTTGAGTAGACACCTGCTAAGATTTTCCAATCGACGTCAGTTAGGTTTTTCCAGCCAACATGAGTCAATGCTATTTTTTAGCCAACATCAGCCAGCTAGGTTTTGCCGATGTTAGCTAGGGTGCTTTGGCTGATATCAACTAGATTTTCTTAGCCAACATCGATTAGGATTTTTTTTCCTGACATCGACTAGGATTTTCTGGCTGACATTAGTCAGAGCTATTTCTTAACCACATTAACTAGGTTTTTTAGTTAATGTTGACTAGGGTATTTTTGACCGACATCGGGCATGATTATTTTTAGTTGACATCGACTAGGTTCTTATAGTCGACATCCACTAGAGCTTTTCGGTCGACATCAGTCAGAGCTATTTTTTAGCCAACATTAGCCAAGGCTATTTTATAGCCGATGTTGTGTAGGGTTTTTTGTCGGACATTGGTCAGAGCTATTTTTTAGCTAACTTCGACTAGGGATTTTTCGGCCAACGTTGACCAATGATGTTTTTCGGCCGACATCAGGTAGGTTCTATTAGTCGGCATCGACCAAGCTATTTTTTAGCCGATATTGGATAGATTTTTTTGTCAACTCCTGCTAGGATTTTTTTAGGCCGATGTTGGCTAAAAATAGCCTTAGTCAATGTCTTCGAAAAGACCCTAGCTGGTGTCAGCCAAACAAATCCTAGCCGACGTTGGTAAAAAAACCTAGTCAACATTGGCTGAAAAATAGTCCCGACTGACGTCAATTGGCAAATATTCTTGACATGCCTTGATAAAAAAATCCTATTTGATGTTGACCGAAAAATAATTTTGGTTGATGTCGGTTTAAAAACATCACTGGTTGTGGTCAGGCAAAACAACCCTAGTTAAAATTATCAATATTTTATATTTTTAAATTATTAAAAATTGAAAAATATTTTTTTATTAATATTTCAAAATTAGATTGTTTTTGTTTTCTATAAAATTTAATATTAAAATTTCATCTGTTTAAAATATAAAATTAAAATTTTACATATGGAGGAAATTGAATTGCCCTATCTAAACAAAGAATTTAAAATTGAAGAAATTTGAATTGATTTATCCAAACAAAGCATTTGAAAAATAAAATAAAAATTAAAACAATTCAAATTCTAGACATTTCAAATTTCCTGAAATTTTGACATTTCTAATCCAAACACAAGGTTATTGTATTTATTCAGATCAACGAATCACATGTACAAAAAATCAAATAAATACATTTATATTAAATAAAAAATATACATATCTTATTTATATAAACTAAAACAAATAGGTGAATTGCTTTAATAAAATGCAAAACTAATAGATGAATCAAAGCTCATTTATATATTTTAATAAAATTATTTTTTCATATATGACCATATTTACTCACACAGCAGATTTTTCTATATACAATAAAAAATTATACTTTAAAAAAGGATGCATAAAAAGTTTAGACTTGAATGCTAAAAGCGAAAAATTGAAAAACTAATTAAATTAAAAATATTCGATAAAATTAATTGTTAAAGTAGCTATAATTATAAAATAATAAAAAATAATAATACTATGATTTATTTTAAAATATATTATGAAAATCAATAAATATATCAAGGATAAAAATAAAAAAAATATAAAAACTAAAAACTACTAAATTTTTTTTCACCAACTAGTAAAAAAAAACTAGAAAGTAACTAAATTATTTTTTCCAACATAGCTTAAGTAAAATAAATTCAACAATCAAGTTTTCAATCCTATTTACATTCATTAAAAAAAGAATCTTTTTTACACTCAAAAGCTAACCTGTTATTCTATTATCGGCAGCACTTTTTGTAATTTGTACCCGAAAAAAATCAATGCAAACATTTGGCCAGAAATAATAATAGTAGTATAAAAACAACAACCAATTATTGGGGAAGCATTCCTTTCTGTCCCACTGCTGGAATTATTGTCCACTGAAGTATAATAAATACAGCCGTAAATAAACTAGGTTGCATTATATTCATATCGGCATAGCAAAATGAACAATGCATATATTATAGTATGCAGCTTCTTTATTTTATTGTCACGGTCCAGAGACATCGATACCCACATGTATTCATCTATCAAGTTTTATTACAAAATCAACTATTATATGCAGCTTCTTTCTTTTCATGTCAGGAACACACATGCGTTCATCTATCAATCTTTGTACAAAATAGCAATATTATTGTAAGAAAATTGCAGGGGTCCAAGTCATAATAGACAATAGAAAATAAAGAGAAAACCGCAGAACAAGTAAGGTATCTACTATCTATCAATAAACAAATGAAACTAACAATAGTACGGGTTGTGCGCACCAGAAAATAAAAGGTACGTATATTCTTCCCCTTTTATGAATCAGCAACTTCAAAAAGCTTAGTGGAGGGGGAGGAGAAAAGGGGAAGGGAAACAGAAAAAATCAGAATTCAGTAATCACTTAAGCTCAATATCAATAGCCATTGTTGGGGGGTAAAGTTCAAACTCCCATTGAGAAACTTTACTACATCTAATTAAAGATGAAATTGATTAAAACATAACTTAATTTCAACTCACAGCCTACAAAATTACAAATTAAACCATGAAATTCAAAACAGAAAATCCTATGACATAATGAAAATGCAAATCCACAAAATCTGGTGCTGAACAATGAAAGCAAAGCAAGCTGCTCCTTTTGTAGTTTGTGCACTATCCATGACTCAAAGCATGCAATCAGTTCTTGCAGGCAGCCTCCTGAAGAAATTCAGAGGCACCGAAGGAAGCTTGTGGCGGAACCTCGGGTGTCTCAACACATAGATTCCAGTGAAAAGTGCGACAATTTGGAAAGGAGTGACATAGAGTACAATGGCAGCAACCAGACAGAAAATCACAAAGAGGGCAGTGGCTCTTGGATCTCTCCAGCTGAGCAAAGACTGCAGCCTCTCCCCTTGAGTGGCCAAATCACCAACCACAGTCTGTATCCTCCCAGCAATGCTTCTAAGTCGGTCGTATCGCATCCTCACGATGTCTGAAGGCCTGGTGGTTGGGAATGTGTCAAACTCTTCATCCAGTTCATCAGGATGCGCAGAATCTGCATGGGAGAGGCGAGTGTCCATGTGAGGTGGGTGCCTTGGCCTCCATCTGTAGTACCAAACTCCGATCAAGAAGAGGTAAAGGAAGATTGTTGGTAAGATAAGCTCAGGGTACATGACCAATATTATGAACAGGATATGGATCAGAACTGTTGTGATTGGATTTTTCCAGTTGCAAATCTGGTCAAACCATTTTCCTACAGCAATTAATCCACCCAAAACTCCCATAATCCTGAAAAAGTTCGCCTTGCTTCTTCTCATACTCCACATGTGGGAACCCACATCTAGCATATATTCCACTATCTCCTTTCTCAGCGGTGGCTCGGCACGACTCAGTCTCATTGAAACAATCTGAGTAGCTTGATGCCTCAGATTATCAAGCTGGCTGACAGTTAGTGGGTGAATATAATGCATCTTTGGCAACAAAGGTAGTGAATACATGTGCATCATATTAAGCAAAGAAGAACAAGTAAACCTAACAGCCAAGTGGATTTCACCCATTTTCTTCACACCATTTGGATGAAGAACTAGAAGTGGATAGGAATGTGTATAGACACGGTCAGTCTCGAGGGTAGAAAGACGAATTCTTACCTTCCCAATTTTGGAATCTTTTGCCCCTCCAGGCTTATCACCACCATGCAAATGACAGTTATCAAATACACCAATTGTAATGACAGTGCAAGGATCAAAAACCTCCCAAGTATACTGTTCATTCCACCGGGGTGCAAAGCTATCAATGATTGTCCTTGTTCGCACCCATTTCTGCCCATATTTCGCTACACAATAAGCATCAGTAGTCCCCTTACCATCTTTTGTTTTCATTGGCATCAAACCCTGAGCATTCAATATACCCAATTCAAGGACTCCAATACTGGACTTCCACAGCTGCTTCGCAGTTGGACGAAGATCACTGCTGTAGTGAGTTGATTCGTCCAAAACATGATAACCGCCTTCCAGACAGATCCTCATATGAATCTTGCTTGAAAACTTGATTTCCTTCTTCTTTTCCCCTTCCATAATAACAATGTACTTTTCAATATTATACCACTTAGTATTCACAGGCTTTTGATCCAGTCTCCGATCCACCATCTGCAAAGGAATTGCACACTTCCCCAGCGACTCCTCTTTGTTAGGTGCAACTCTGTCTTCCACACTCAGAGTCAGAGGCTCTTCAAACGGCTCAGCAGCCACAAACATCAAATCCTCATTCCACATTGGATTGATAGTCCTGCTCTGAGAGATTCTAGTCCTCAAGGTCTGATTTCCCAGAGCAGCCTTCACAAAAACTTCAGGGTATCTACCCTTATCACTTGGCTGCAAGTCTTGCGCCTCTATTATATTAACCCTCAAATACCAAAGCTTAGGAGATAGATATACCTTTGATCTAATGTTTGCAAGAGCATCAGTCCCGCTAACGGTTGCAGCATCCGAGTGCCACGCTTCGGGAAACGCCTCATCAGCTTGTGTACCCATCCAAACAGCCAGCATCAGCTCCCCCTTCGCCTTGTCACCCTTTCTGTCCTCCAGCCTATACCACTGCGGTGCCAAGGGACTGTCTGGTGGAACACGCTTTGGGATCTCATTGAGGTCAAATAAGACACGACCAATGAAGTCATCTTTCACGACATCCTTGTCCTTCACAGTGACCTCCAGTATGGAAGCCTGAATGCGGTCTTTGGAGAAAGCAAAAACCTGGTTCCATTCGGGATTAGACTTCTTGTCGAAGTGCCGAGTGGTGCCTTTGTAGTTCCCCAGCTTGACTTCAGTATAAGGGTCACAACTGCCAGTGACATCCTTTGCAGGTAAGTCCTTAGCTTTCACAACCCTCACATAGAGATACTGCATTTGCTCGACTAGGTCATAAGTGCTAGTGAGCTTGTCGCCAGAGACTTTTCCCCCTCCAAGGTGGGGTTTGGTCTCCTTCAACAGAAAATCTTCTGGTGGAGGCCTCTGCATCTTCTCGCTTCAAAGAATCAAAAGACCCTTTTTTTTTCTTCCAAATAATGGAAGCTGTTGCACAACTATTTCAAATGGTCAATGTTCCACCGTAGGAAGAAACAGTTGTGCTTTAAAAGAAATTAAAAAAAAAAAAAAAGCACAACGGTTCAGGAGCCTAAACAACAGAAAAAACACAGTCAAATAGCCGTTACAGGGTAGCAAATCGAGCCACCTAAATATTCGGGAAACTTCAAAACACACAAAAAACCATAGAAGATGATAAGGAAACTCAGAGATAATAAATTAATGCATAAATAAACAAGGATGCAAGCATAGATCTATGGTCACACCAAGAGTGTGCAAGCTTAAAAGTCTAGATCCGATTGTGTTCGGTAAAAGCACAAAATCACAAGACGTAAAAACAATCTGAACCTAGAATGTTAAAGGTAGCAGCCGATAGAATGTAGCATGAGATTAGGGAGATACCCACTTCAAAGTTTCATACTTTCTGCATTCTAAGACCCTGCAAACTAGTGTTCACTTATTTTCAGGAAACAAACATCACCCTCGGTTTACTTTTTACTTCGCTTGTTTCAGCACTTTCTTTTATTATACCACCTAACCCACCCACAGAAATTTTAACAGAAGAAAAAAAAAAAAAGGAAAACACCTACACACTGATTATAAGCAGGTTCATGTTCTTCACATTTCAACAGATTTTCCCAGATTTTTATTTTAAAAAAAAAACATTTTTTACCAAATGGGTGCTGAAAAAAAAAACAAATAGAATTTTAAAAAATTGAGAAATTTCAGTACCACCCAGATCATGAAGGAGAAGAAGAGAGAGAGAGACAGAGAGATAGAGAGATAAAGGAAGAGGCTTTTAGGTTTAAGAAGTATAATGCTGAGATGTATTTACCTTGGGAAAGAAAAGGGTTTCTTCTGAAATGAAATGGGGATGGTTTTGTTTGTTTGTTGATTTGAAGAAAAAGCAGAAGCTGCAATGGAGGAGATAAGGGTGAGAGTGAAGAGAGAAAAAGAAAGGGGGAGGAGAGGAAGGAGAGGGTGCTTTTTGTGTTTTGGTATTTCTTTTTCCTTTTCTTTCTTTGTTGGTGTTGGTGGTGTGGGGCTAGGATCTAATGAATCTATGCAAAATATACAGAGAAGGTGCCCCTTTGCTTTTTTGCACAGTGCTGGCTGGACCTCTGTTGCTGTACAGGGAGGTGGAGTGGCGGTGGACCCGCCTCACACGTGTGAAGGACTTCGGTCGGTACTCACACGTGTGTGCCTCACTCGATCATAAACATATCCATCCATAATTTAAATTCTATTAACACTTTTTTGAAGGTATATACTATATACTAGTCTATAACACTTAATATACACTCATTTAGACATTTATTTTTCTTATTCTCAGAATTAGGAGAAAGAGAGGCAGCATATGTCTCTACATATTATTTATAAAATAACAAGGTTATTTATATATTTTATCATTTAATTATTTTGCATATTTTATTACTTAAGTTTTTTCACATTTTACTATGTTTTTATTTTGTTCGTATTTTTATCTATTCCTTAACTGAGTAATAGTGTGTTGATGAATGTGGCACAAAAAAAGAGTTTTAAAAAAAGTAAATAAGAGAACGTAAAAATGTGTTATAATTAAATGTTTATATTATTTTTCTAATTTTTAGAAATACATTTCAGACAAAAATAATTTAATTAATAGAAAAAAACTCAATCATTTTAAACTATTCTTTTTCATTTTATCTATATACTTAGTTTTTTTAGTTGCCTATATCTTTCACATACTTTCTTTTATCTTTATTTAAATTATTTATCACATATTTAAAATATAGTTAATATAATAATATTTATTATAATTTTTAATTGCATAAAGACATTTATTCTGTATAATTCACGTAAGAAAAAACTACTCATAAGTATATAAAAACTAATAAATGTGTGTAAAACTCGAGGACGCTACATGAGTTACTGTCAAACATAACTTACTTTGCAATAAATTCTTCTTGGTATTATTTATGGCTCATAAATACGTTTCTCTTTTATTTTTTGGAAAAAGGTGAAAACACTGACTTGACCTAGTTTAGTCCATCTGCATTGTTGGATTCTTAAAGTGAAAAGTGAATGGGGGAAGGATAAGGATGGAATTTCAGCCTCACACTTTTGGACTATTATTTATTGATGATGCTGGCAAATTTGGTAAGCTATGCACTTCTATTATATTTATTGACTGAATGAACATCACACATGGCTCCCTGTGTGACCCACTAATGATACTTTTCTTTTAAGTAATCTATAGCGATTGAACAAATTGAGTAGGGAAGTTTGTTCACCATTTATTTGTGCATTATTTCCGAATTGGTTATGGGTTTTATTATTGTTGATTCAAAATTGGCGAAATGCAGAAACCTATAGAGAATGACACAAGCAGTCAAATTTGTCATGTGCATTTATCAAAAGATCTATTGTTTACACTACATTAGTATTAGTATTTTAACCTATGCGTATACACTTCGATTATTCTACTCCACATTGTATTTATTCTATTATCATGAATGAATCTATGAGTTTACCCTTCTAAAAAAAACTTATGCAAATTCACGAAAAAAAAAATCTTTTTATATACAATTATTTAATTATACTAATTATTAAAATCACTTAATCAAATTAAATAACATTAATTTTTAGTTTTGGAGTGTAGAAAAATTAATTTGACTTAAATTTGAAAATAATAGTATTATTATAACAATATTTTAAAGAAAATAGAAATTATTAGAACTTAAAATGAAATAAAATTTAACTTAAATTTGAAAATATAATATCATGCTTATAACAACAAAATTAATCAAATTAAATTTAAATAATATTATTTGTCATAAGATCATTTGGCAAATTCAACCTGCTTTATCATCCTTATTCACTGCTAACCATTTTTGTGTTTTTGTAAATAATATTAAAATCTCCCTGTAAAAAATATTAAAATCTCTGTTGATTTGTATTTAATTATCCTCATGTTACAATCTAATTTGTAGGATGGATTTTGATTTTGATAACTACGAGGGTTTGGAACAATTTATTTACAATATATCAGTTTTAATTTTCTCAATATATTGGTTTTAATATGTTTATTATATTCGAGACCCTTTTAGTTTCATCTTCTAATTACATTTTTTTAGTTTCTTAAATTTGTAGAACTTTGTTTTTAGTTTACAAAATGAATTTGAGGGACCGAAAATAATAAATTTTTAATCCTTTAAAATAAAATTGAAACACTAAAAACAGCACTCTGAAAATTTAAAGAACAAAAAAATAGATTTATAATTGGAAGACCAAAACTAAAAATATTTCATTTTAAAAAATTAACAACACATCTAATTATTTAGATTTATCTTGTGTTATTAAGGACTTCTCTTCCTTGTGGGTAGAGAAGTGTTTGTTGAGTTTTTTTTTTAAAAAAAATATGTTTATAATTTAGACATTCTAAACTTATATATACTTTTTTTTATTAATAATTTGAAGATTGAAACTCTCATTCTTCTCACTTTATCAATTAATTAATTTATTTTTATATTTGTTTTTATCTTCCCTTGTTACATACATAATAATCTCCACGAACATAATGATCTCTATAACCTGCAAGGAGAAACTTCCAACCATAGTGGGACTTGACTTTGGAATATTAAAGTTCCTTAAAATATCAAAATTCTTTTTTAGCCAGCGTGTTGCATTGTTTATACAGATTTTCTACATGCCCTCAACTTGGTCACTCATCCTCAGCCTAACGGCTAACACTCACATTATTGCAGCTTTTTGTCAATTCATTAGAAACCTTTTGGCATAGGATTGGAATGTAACTTTGAAACATACCTCGAGAAACATACCTTTTAGGCTGTGAATTCTATTTTCAGTCTCTTTTTTAGCTTGTCGCATAAGATTCACTTCTAATTCTCACAATAAAGAAAAAATTACTCTCTATAAATTTAAATTATTATGTATTTGATCCATATTTTTAGAGGATGGACGCGAATCCAAACACACTATTTATATAATGCCAGAATTAAAATGAAATGAAAGAGAATATAAATTGCACCCCAAAAATCAAAATAGTCTTTTTCACTCAATAATCATGCATTCACGTTTTTTTTTGGGCTTCACTAAGTGTGTTGCTGACTACAGAGTATGAAATATAAGCAATGATTTTCAACTATTTGGAGCGTGTATTCCTGTTTTTCATGCTTTACACACCACATAATGCATTTTACATTTTTTTTATATAAACAAATGTTAATTATTACTTTGATAATTTTTATTAATGAAAGAATTCAAATTCATGACTTTTTTTTTCTTTTGACTATTAAATCAATCTTATAATCTTAAAATACATTTTAGATGAGGAGGTTGAGGCAAGTTTTTACTCTGTCATTTTTTGAAGTACACATTATTTTTTTCTTGACTCATGCTCTTCAATTTCCTTCTCTTTTGTTAATTATGCTCCGTCCTTTTATTTTGCTTTTCGTAAAATAACTGAAGCCCCATTGGGTTAAAGTAAAAAGCTGATACGGTGCAGTGCTATTGAGCATTCTGCTGGAGAAAACTGAAGAGATTGAATATGCAACCGACACAAGCTCATGCAATTATTTTCCACTGTTAGATTAACATTCAGCATAAAGTGGTTATTTTTATCTCAGATTCATAATATGCAGTGAAAGTGATTTTTGCTAATTATTCCTAACTTCAGTGATTGACTGTTGGCTGTGTTTTCAGATTGCACACTTCAAGATGTGTGTTCTTAATCTTACCTGTGACCATGGAATGGATTGTTTCCAAATTCTACTCCGTGACTATTCTATGTACCTATTTTTCAGGTGTATTATTAGCATTTCTTTGGGTTGATTTGTCACTTCCAGTTGCTATCAAATTCAAAGGACTACAATAACATCATTTCTTTTTCTTTTCCTCAATCATTGGTTACTGCCCCCAAAAGCTCGTGTTTATTGTAATTTCAGAATCTATGTGGAATTTTAAAGTAAAGTCCAATTTGTTTGGGATGTGGAAGGAGATTCTTATAAAATTAGTTTTTATAAAAATATGAAAATGTTTAAAATTAGTTTTTATAAAAATTTTAGTATATTTTTTTAAAATTGAAATGTATTATTATTTTTTAAATATAGGTTCGGATTAATCTAAACCTATAAAGATAATTTTTTACATTAGTTATGTGATATTTTTTATATCAATTATATATATAACTAATATAAAAAAAAATAATACACATGCCATTGGACTTATTCTCAGCCAGATAATATCACACTTCATTTTTGAGGATGAAAATCTACTGAAATTTTGAAAGGACAAAATTTGAACATTTATATATTTTATGAAGACAAAAAAACATATTATTTTTAGGAAAAATATAAATTATATTAAACCCAAAATAATACAACAATAAATCAGACATACCCAGAAAATGAAACATAAGGCTAAATTATTACATCAACTAAGAATCTTATTATATGAATTGTTATATAAATTTTATGTTGTATGAATACTACTAGTATCTATTGATGATGCCTTCAAGTACAAATACATTAATCTGATGTCTGATCTCTGATCTCAAGAGTTAAAAGGCAAAGCATAAACCAAATTGGTAACTGTTCCAAAACCAATAAGAAAACGCCACGTACCCACACACCCATGCGGTGAACCACACCAGAACGCACCCCGCATCTCTCTATTCTCCCTCTACTTGCCCCCGATTCAAAGATTTGCTACTCTCTCTCTCTCTCGCATGATTTCTTTCTCTGCGTTGCCATGACGGAACCAACGGAGCCATGCACGTCATCTTCCTTGGCAAGGGACCCAACCACCGTGATCCACCCAAGGCGCGAGCCCTTCGAGCACGGCCTCTTGCCGATCCCGCGCCTCATCTTCTCCGACCCGGCGCAAACCCTAATTCCGTTGAAGCAGAAGCTTCTCGAGTCTTCCTCCAACCAGCGAGTCGACTCAGCGGCAATCTCCGAGTCACTTCAGATCTCCATTGAGCAAGCCAGGCTCGTCCTCGATACTCTTGCCTCGGTTCTGCACTCCGACGCCGAACCTCTCGTCGCCGCCAAGCTCGGAGAAATCGATTCCGTCGGCGTCGACGTCCATGATCTGGTTTTGTTCCTCTACATTCAATCCTACAAGAGGCTCCTCCCGCGCACGCACAAGGACTCCGCCGCCGTCGCCGATGTCTGGCCTTCCACCTCCGCCTTCGACGGCTACTTGTCCGCACTCTCGCCGCTTCAGGTGAATTCTCCGTTTTCCTTCGATCCTTCTATTATCTTTGATGCAAGTCGATGTGTTGTTTAACGCTATTCGGCACGGAGATGCTGTTCGGGACCAATACATTGTTTAATTCCTATAATCTTGGATCAATTTTATTACTTTCAAATTCAAACCCTTGGATTAGTTTTTTGAGCTGGTGTTCGTTGCTTTTTTCGTTCGTTATGATTCTTTTTTCGATTTCTGTATTAAATTGCTGGCAAGTTCGTTTTGAGCGATTCTGCTGATTTGATACAAAAGATGTTAGTTCTGATGTTGAATGCTATCCAGCTTGTGCGCAGCAACAGCCGAAGGGGTATGCCATCGCAGGTTGATGAAGAGGCGCATCAGCTGTCGTATCTGCAAAAACATTTAGCTAACATTGTATCTCTTGTAGCACAGCCTGTGGAGGGAGAAGGCGAAGAATCTCTGGTTTGTTAATTTACTGTATGCTGTCTATGGGTTGTTGCTGATTACTTGGTTTATAGCTGCAATTTAATATGCTGTCTATGTGTGTGCACGATATTTTTGGGATCCATTCCTGCAATTTGTATGCTGTTTTGGCGTTGTCCCATGCAAACCAGGCAGAGAGATCTTGAATGCCATAGAAAGTAGTTTTGCATCATTTGTTGTATGCGTTTTATGTGTGCAAGTGTTGCTTAGCTCCTGCAAAATGATGTTGTTTATTTATTACTTGATCATATTACTTTATTGTTTGCTCATTGCTATCAATTTTGTCTGAAGTCCAAACTTGATACTTTGTGCATACACTGAAGACATCAGCTGTTAAGAATTTTGTAGCAGATAGGTACCATGGTGCTCAAAATTGCAATTCAGCATGTAGGATTGCTTAATCCTACAATGTTTCTGGCCCTAGTTGATCCCGATTAGGCCATGAATTGTAATCTTGCAGAATCGGTCTGGATTGCCGATGAAGATCATGGAAACATTGGATTGTGCATTTCAAGTGAGCGGGGATGTTCATGGGTTTGCGGGTTGGGTTTCACGGCCCAATTACAAAATTCTGTTCTGGCACTTAAATACAAGAAATCTAGCCGCTTGCCCTCTCTAAATCCCAAAACTTTATCTCTCGCTTCCTGCTTTCGCTCTCTAAGTCTCTGCTTCAACCTCTCGTTCTTCTCTGCTTTGAGTCTCTGAATCTCTTGCTTCTCTTCTCTTCTCTTCCACAGAACTTTTGTAATTTTTGAGGTGAGGGATAAAAACAGGCAAGCTGGTTGTTGGCCACTTCAGCATTTCTTTGTCCTTGTTTGGTATTGGTACAACTTTGATTTTTATTTGATTTGGATGTCAGCCATCTACTCTTTGGTGTTAATGCCAACTTTTATTGATGTTAAATTGTTAATGCTTGTCCCCTCACTTCTGTACACTAATTAGTTAATTAATGCTTCCTGTATTTGCATTTGGCTATGCATATAACCTTATATGTTTGGCTGTCTTTAGTAATTAGTTATCATAATGAATGGATATGCTAGAGCCTAGAGTTACAGTAAGATTTACTTTATTTTACTTGTTGAGGCATCACATATCTCATAGTTTAACATACTACCGCCTTTTCATTGGGGCATGATATATTGTTTTAGGAAGTTGTGGATTCCTAGTTTTCTTCCTTGGTGAAATCGACTTTGTAACCTAAAATCATATGGTTTGTTACAGCAAGGAAAAATTAAGGAATTTTTTAACTTTTTTAATTTGTCTTTGATTAAATGTTCCATTGCAGCAATTTATTTTCTATTGAATCTAATTTTTTGTTTTTCTTTTAGTTAGTTGTCCTATTATTGTTTTTCTTAATTGACAGGTTTTAACCATGGATAGATTTGAGCACCTTGGGTTTCTAATTCAGTTTGGTGATAAGGGATCTGAAGGAAATTCTTTTAGTCAATCTTCTCCCTTTTTTGCAAACTCAGACCCTGATATGCCTGCTGTTCCTGTTCCTGCTGCTCAAGTTCATGATTGGCTTCTACAGAATATAGCTGCTGCTTTGGAATATATTTCTGAACGAACTTCTTCTAAGGAGAATGGCCCAGCTAGTGCCTCTGATCAGGATGTTGCTATGACTGATGCATGCACTACCTCAGTTAACAAGGTCTCAACAAGTACTAGAAGTGCAAGTTTCATTGAAGGGATCTCCAAATCGTCATATGTGAAGCATGCATCTGACATTAAAGGTTCCTCTGTTAAGGTTTGTTTCTTACACTTCTTTCCTGGAAATAACAAAATTCTTTCACTCTTTCCTCGATCTATCTTTTCCCTCCTCCTCTCTGTACTCTACTTTGAACCAGAGGCTACTCTGGTACCTAATATAGTATCAGTCAGTGTTGGCCATCGTTGCTTCCTTGCATAAATCTAGTTGTTAATATGCAATTATGCATGAAAGATTTGTACCTTGTATTCTTGTTTTTGCATTGTTATAACATTAGAAATACTGACATGCTGTATATAAAGTGCTGTATTATTAGTTACAATTGAATTTTGACAAATGAATTTTTCAACATCCGTTCAAGTTTCAAACTTATTTAAGCAAGACAGATTTTAGGTCAAACATGCCTACACTTGGAAGCTTTAAAGTGAGGAATATTTTATTATCAATTATCTGTTCTCCTGGATGTTATTCAAGTAAGGACTTTAGAGCTTGAATTAAGGTGGAATGCATATATAACCAATGTCTTCATATTGGTATTGGTTATGTGTTAGGCATATTCGAAAAGATGATATAAAATAAAGCCAACCGATCAGTTTGTATTACTATTGATTTAGTTTGGTTTTCCATGATGAGTTAGTTTTTGAGCATCCCTACTTATGGCTTAGGCTTTTTGAATAATTAGTTCCTTTGAAAAAGATGTCAGGCTAGCCAATATTTAAATTTGGCAAATGCTAACTAGTGTCCTTAGGGAATTGGTTAAGGAACTAAAAGGAGAAAGGTTTTTATTGGGATGCACAAAATTGTGTTGCCCATGACTTTTTTTATGCTCTCTTATGATCTCCACAGTAAATACTCTCCTTTTAGTTTCTTAACCAATGCCCTAAGGGCACTGGTTAGCAAGACCCTTAAATTTTAAAGTTGTTTGAGTTCTTAAGCACTAAATATTTTTTTTCTTCTCTCAATCTTCATTTTATGCATCTTACTTCACGTGTTTGGAAATTGAGAGGTCACTTGAGATTACTGTTGATATATTATGCTAATAAAAGTTCTGTTTGATCATTACAGGTTCTAAATTGCCATGAGTCTGCCATATACATCTTAGCACCTTTGAGATATGCAACTGTCTATGGATGTTCAGATGCAACAGTAGTTATTGGAGCAGTTGGCAAGGTAATAACTAGTTGCTTTATGTCCTGCTTTTGAAAAGAGCATAATGAGTCTATACAAGTATAAGGAACAATTATCAAATTTGTTTTCATTATTGTTAAATGGTGGCCATGGTGGCTCCATGGCAGCAGTGTTATCAATGGCAGAACAAGGCAGAAGGCCAAAATTCCGCCATATAAACATGCCATTGCGGGCCTCCTCTCTTCATAAATTGCCTATGGTGGTTGGTAAAAAAAACCACCATGCCATTCCGCCATGGCAGCTATAGTGCCACCATTTAACAACACTGCATGGCAGTATGTAATATGTTGTGGCTGAAATTTGACAATATGCTATACAAAGGCTATGACATGGCCTTTTGGCATGGCAGGCCATGGTGCCCACAATTGCTCATGGCGCCCAATGCGCTGATGGCAGAAATGACAGAAAACTCACTTACACAGACACATAGAAACGGGTTCAACTGACCCAACACATTTTCATGGTATAACAAACCCATGACCAAAAATCATGTGAAACACTAAAGCACTTCAGCCATCCAGCAGTGTGTTTTGTCACTCCCATTTTCTGGCTTTCCTCTTCCATCTATGGAAGCAGTGACAAACATTTCTGGCCAGTAGCAACCCATTTTCCAGTGACTTATCTCCGTCTCTCTGTTCTTGGTTTTCTCGTCCATTTCTGGCTATCATCTCCGTGACCTATCTTTTTATTGGTTTTCAATTGATTCTGGCCCTCCATTTTTAATTGTTACCATTTTTTTTTCTCTAGCTCTAGTGCCACCCCTTCCTGCCCCCATGTAGTCTAGTTCTCTTATTGTCATTTATTTTCTGCCATTTGTTGTTACTTGATATTTTCTTTAAAGTCTATGAACCGTGCTATATTTAATTTATATAACTCTGCAGTTTTTTTTGGTTATTTTGTGCGTTTTTGTGTGTTATAGTCACCACACCTCTGCCATAGACCACAATGTCCTTTGCTGTATTTTTATGGTGGAATTTTGGCTTGTGGCTGTGAACTGCTATCCACCATTAATAACTCTGCTGGAATGTTGGAAACAATATTATTTTGTCATTTTGCATGGTAATGTGACATACAAGGAAGATGATACCGGTATGATAGCTAAGCTGTGGGCTTCAAGTGAATGGAATTTCCTTAGGATTAATTGATTAAAGTTCTTGTAGGTATGGGGAATGAAACTAACTCTTTCTATTAGATAGTCTTACTATTGGATATGAATTCCTGAAGAATACTCAATACTATAACAAAATTGTTTTCTATTAGATAGTCTTACTATTAGATAGTCTTGCTTTTAAATTCCATTATTCAAAAGGGATATATATCTTTTTTAATTTGTGAACAGCTCTTCCAGGTATATGAGATATGGGAGAGATGATGATTATTGCTTTATCCCCACACTTATGCATGTAACAGTAATGTTATTTATTTATTTATAATGATTCATCCTTCTGGACTCGCTATTCTGCATTTTACTACTTTCAAAGATATAAAATTATCTACTCATCATATTATAACTGTTGCTTATCTTGTGTGTATGTGTTCTGTTTACTCTGGGTAAGACTTGGTACATACTTTTTTTCTGACAGGCTGTGAGAGTAGAACACTGCGAACGAGTTCATGTAATCGTAGCCGCAAAGCGTATTTGTATTGCTAATTGTCGTGAATGTGTTTTCTTTTTGGGAGTGAACCAGCAACCTCTTATTCTTGGTGATAACCATAAACTGCAGGTGAGCTTCATTTCGTTGCATGATTTATGAAGTTGGTACTTTGCTCTTCCAGGTTGGCTCTTACATGAGAATGTAACTATGAAATTTTGGAACCATGCTAAGGCCTCATGAAATGCTTCTACAGAAGATTCAAAAAGATTGATTTGCCATATATCTTATACAATTGGACATTTTAGTCGACACCTCTTTATGGATAGAGACTTTAAGGACACCAATATTATGGAAAATATTCAATTTTTTTATACATTTAGAAAAGTCAGCTCAAATATTAAAGTATAATGTATCTCAATATTTTTTTTGAAAGGTGTACTTTTAGCATGTTTATGAATTGTAGTTTATTGGCTAATGAGTGTTTTTCTTGGTTAATGTTATGGATCATACTTTGTAGGTGAACTGATATTTTTTTCCCATTAAATACTAATGTTTGATTATTAAATTTTATAACACAGCATACACATAGTGCATGACTGTGTTACTGATTAGGTATTTGTTATCGATAAGGTGTAGTTAATATAAGTAGAGAAAGAAACTAAAGAGTTAACTACATGATTAAGCTTTAAGTGATGAAATGGATAAACCCTTAAAAGTCATCCATGATTTGGTGCTTTGCAAAAACAATCATTTAAGTTCGTCTTCAAAATCTAGTAACAGATTACTTAACCATTCATTTAGATCACTACAAATATAGTATTTGTTTTATTAGGAAAAAAGATGGTCTGTGGCATCTTAATTTTTGTGATCACATTTTTGCTTCTAGTGATACTAGCTTCTTAGTTCTTACAATGCATGTATTTTTTTTTTTAACAAATGCCACTCTTATCAGCTGGGTTCATGGTTTGAAAACTTTTTCCTCATAATGTCTACAGGTGGCTCCCTATAATACATTTTACTCCCAATTGGAAGAGCATATGAATGAAGTTGGAATTGTGCCCACAGTTAACCGATGGGATGAGCCTCTAGCATTGGGCATGGTTGATCCCCATGATTCATTATCTCATCCAGCGGGTGTCTCTGATGTTCAAGCTGAGTCTGCTACACGTGTGGACCCTGATCAGTTCACTAATTTTGTGGTATGAATGTTTCTTTAACATTGGGTTATATGTAAGATAAAATAGTGGATATATATGTGTGTGCATGCGCATGCACCATTAGATGGTATCTTGTGTGTTTGCTTTGTAAATTTTCAGGGATGAGCAGTGTTCAAGGTTTATTTCCTTCTTTAATTGGTCATATATACTTTTTCTCTGTCCACATTGTCATGCAGATTCCAAATTGGTTTGGAGCAGAGTCCACAGGGGCTACAAAAGGCAACCCATTCATGTTACCAGATGCCTATATGGCATCTCAGCATAAAAATGTATGTGTGTTGTTAATTGATTTGTATATTAATTAATGATTGGATTTCCAAATCTTTTGGTGATCTAACTTTATTTGAATGAAATTGTATCTTCTCTGCAGCAAAAAAATTTAGGGGAGATAAGGCAACTCTTACGAGAAGCACCTTTAGAAGAAAGTCGCAAACGAGAATTGTCATCTGCACTTCATGTCTACTTCAAGGACTGGTTATATGGTAACTATCATTTGTTGTCTTTCAGATCCAATTTATAAGTTAACTTTTCAACAAGTACTTGTAGGAGATGAAAATAAAATGAATAAAGTAAAATGAATGAACTTTTTCCACAAGTTAAAATCAACTTTACATCTCAACTTGTGATGAAGCTAAAATTGATCAAGCTTCTAAAAAAGGGAGAAGTTTCAATCAGCTGAAAGGCAATTGATGAGCAGTATATTATAAAAGGAGAGGATTGGTACAAAGGGGGTTGCTCTAATGAATTGCTATTTTCAAGAGGAAGTTAAGCAGATAATGCTAATATTTAGTTTTCTGTTGTGGCAGCTTCAGGAAACATTCGTCAGCTTTATTGTCTACAAGGCGATTGATCTTTGTCAGACAATGGAATGGCACAGTTAATGGTACAGGAACGAGGTTTCTGGTTTCCTTTTTGTACTTCCTCTTTCAATTCCTCTTGCCAATTCTATTGGCGGCGTAGGTAGCTGAGATCAGAGGACGTGAATTAGAGTAAAACCTATTTATGCCGTGACATCAGCGGTGCACAGAATCAAATGAAAAATACAGTTGCTAATCTGATTGTAATATTTTTTGTTTGTGAAAATAATTACTGTAATATTTTGTTAGCCTAAATTAATGGCTTTTGTGAAAAATTTCAGCTCCCAAGAACTAGTGTAGTGCACTGTATATCTCCCAACTTCGACTTTTTCCATTTAATTAAACTTCCCGGGATTTTCTGTTGGGTTCTCTCGCATTATGAATTCACATCGTATATTAACGCGGCAGATTTACAAGTAATTGGAGAGGTTGGGTTGGAGATATAGCTTTACTACAGTAAATAAATAGACTTAATTTTGCCTCAATGTGCAATAGCTAATATCTGTTTTTCGGAACTTACACGAAGTCATTTTCTTCTGCCCGTGGATACTGTTATGAAAGAAATATGTAAACGGTGGTTTGGGTTGGGTGATAATGCTTTGCATGGCAGACGTTAGTTGATGATGTCGAATTGTTCCTGCCAGTATCCATATGAATGTTTTGTAAGGAAATCAATTTAGGATGCCTTAATATCCTAATAATGGCTCAATTGAATGAGAAATATCTCCTAACCGTAATTTGATGAATACGTTTAATTATAAATTAATCAAATAAATTATGTTACGTGTTCATGATTTTCGATAACAATTAATCATTACTTTTTGTGAAAATAATTTTGTATTGATATCATGATTAAAAAAAAAAAGTTAAGCCATCAAAATGGTATGATCAAGCACAAGCGAAGCTAGATTTAATATTTAACTAACTATAAAAGAAAAAAGATTCCCTCCAACCAGTAAAAAAAGGCCAAAAGTCATTTTAGTTTCCGTGTCCGTGAGAAAACTGAACAGCATTGTAACTCTTTTCTATTCAACCAAACAGGAAAAACAGAAAAGAAAGCATTACGTAATTAAGTACTAGCAGAAACGTGAAAAATTGGAAATTCAGCAGCAGCAGTGCTCAGTCTCAGTGTATGTAGTTGTAGCTCAGTGAAAAATTCCGTGCCAATCCGACCTGAAAAGTTAACCAATTGCCCATTGTTCAGACTCAACAAATCAAAGCACGCCACGTCACCATAAAGCCATACGGTAAACTCCACCAGAACGCACCCGCATGTCTCTCTTCTCCCTCTACTTTGTTCCCGAATCAAAGATCTGCAACTCTCTCTCATGATTTTTCTCTCGGTGTTGCCATGACGGAACCGACAGAGCCATCCACGTCATCTTCATTGGCGAGGGACCCAACCACCGTGGTTCACCCAAGGCGCGAGCCATTCGAGCACGGCCTCTTGCCAATCCCGCGCCTCATCTTCTCCGACCCGACGCAAACCCTAATCTCGTTGAAGCAGAAGCTTCTCGAGTTATCCTCTAACCAGCGAGTCGACTCGGCGGCAATCTCCGAGTCACTGCAGATCCCCATTGAGCACGCCAGGCTCGTCCTTGATACCCTCGCCTCGATTCTGCACTCCGACTCCGAACCTCTCGTCGCCGCCAAGCTCGAAGAAATCGATTCCGTCGGCGTCGACGTCCATGATCTGGTTTTGTTCCTCTACATTCAATCCTACAAGAGGCTCCTCCCGCGCACGCACAAGGACTCCGCCGCCGTCGCCGATGTCTGGCCTTCCACCTCCGCCTTCGACGGCTACTTGTCCGCTCTCTCGCCGCTTCAGGTGAATTCTTCGTTTTCCTTCAATCCTAGCTTTTTCGGTGACGCAATTCGATGTGTTATTCTGCGGTGCGCTATTAGGCATTGAGGTGTTGTTCTGGAGTCTGGACCAATGCATTGCTTAATTCCTGTAATCTTGGATTAATTTCTTGTGGTTATTTTGACTATCGAACACTTGGATTTGGTTTTATTTATTTATTATTAGCTGGTGATCGGTGCTTTTTCATTCGTTATGATTCTATTTCTGTTTCCTATTCTGTTGTTGATTCTGATGTTAAATGTTTTGCAGCTCGTACGCAGCAACAGTCGGCGGTTTATGCCGTCCCAGGCTGATGAAGAGGCACATCAATTGTCGTATCTGCAAAAGCACTTGGCTAACATTGTGTCTCTTCTAGCAGAGCCTGTGGAGGGAGAAGGCGAAGAGTCCCTGGTTTGTTAATTTACTGTATGCTACCTATGGGTTGTTGCTGATTTTCACTGCAATCCATTATTTCTATTATTCTCAATACCAGACTTTGCATATGGGATTGAGTATTGTAATTCATATGATATGATGCTTTGGTGAGGTCGAATACTAACCTGAAAGTGATTGAGTGTCATGGAAAGTAATTTTGCATTGTTTGTTGTATTCTTTTTTTTGTGTCCAACGATTCCTCCTTGCTCTTGTTAAATGACATTATTAATTTGTTGCTTAATCATATTGGTCTATTGTTTAGTGTTTACTCATTGCCATATATTTTATCCAAACTTTTGATACTTCGTGCTTATTTTTTAAGATCTCAGTTGTTAAGAATTTTGGTACAGATAGATACCCTTTCATGTCCCCATCCAGTAAGATTGAAAATTTGTACTCTGATTTTATGACATTTCACTAGCTTTGCAGTACCCTTGTGGAGGGCAGAAACATGATTGTATAGTTTGTCCCACTCTCGTTTGATTTAATTGGGGTCGTGGTGGGTTACATGTATGATTAAGAATCTCATGCAAGTGCTACTACATTTGGTCAAAACTCTTGTGTTAATCCTTGCTTATATATAAGTTTCGTACACAATTTATCAGTGATCTATTTGTCTTTAAGAATGAGGCTGGGGTTGTGATCTGCTGAGTCAGCTATGGTCCAATGAGTTATGGATGTGCCACCTGACAATTTGTGCTAATAACAGTGAAATCCAGTCTGCTGATTTATATACATGCCCTAGAGAGAATTAGCATGACTGGGTCATTTCTGTGTTATGGATAAGCAGCCTTTTCATTTTTGTTTGGAGGTGGGGAATAAAATCAGGCATTTGTGTTGTTGGCCTTTTCTTTGTCCTTGTTTGGTATTAATTTGATAAGGAAGTCAGCCATCTACTCTTTTTTGATGATGCCAACTTCTCTTGATGTTAATACTATCCCCCTCACTTCTTTGCACTAATTATTCATTTTGTTTGTTTCACATGCATTTGTCAATGCATATATACTTGCTGTCATTAAAAATCGTAATATTAAAAAATATGCTGGAGATACAGTAAGATTTATTTTCTTTTACTCCAGCATCACATATCAGTGTATCACATAGTTCATCATACTGCCACCTTTTCATTGGGGCATTATATATTGTGGCAGCAGTGGGTTTCCTTCTTTCTTTTTTTAATCTTAGTAAATTCAACTTTAAGACAGTGTCTTGGTAGAGTGGTAAAGGTTGCTACCTCAAATCCTGTAAACAGTTTCTCCGCTTTCAGATGTATTGTTGCATATACGTTATACCTACCTTCCAGACCCCATTAAGCGGGAGCCTTACACACTGGGTTGATACTTTTTTAGTGAACTCAACTTTATAGCCTTAGATCATTTGTGTTATTGGAGGAAAATATGAGGAATTTTTTGTGTTTTCTTTAATTAAATGTCTCATTTCATTGATTAATTTTCCATTCTTCAATATATGTTTTTCTTTTAGTTCTTAGTTCTATTATTGTTTTGCTTATTTGATAGGTTTTAACCATGGATAGATTTGAGCATCTTGGGTTCCTAATTCAGTTTGGTGATAAGGGATCAGAAGGAAATTCTTTTAGTCAATGTTCTCCTTTTTTTGCAAACTCAGACCCTGACATGCCTGCTGTTCCCGTTCCTGCCGCACAAGTTCATGATTGGCTTCTGCAGAATATAGTGTCTGCTTTGGAATATATTTCTGAACGGACTTCTTCAAAGGAAAATGGCCCAGCTAGTGCCTCTGATCAGGATGTTGCCATGACTGACGCAAGCACTGTCTCAGTTAAGGTCTCAACAGGTACTAGAGGGGCAAGTTTCATTGAAGGGATCTCTAAATCGTCATATGCTAAGCATGCATCTGACATTAAAGGTTCCTCCGTTAAGGTTTGTCTTACACATGTTTCCATATATTTTTTTTGTTTTTTAAGTATAATTTTGCTTGTAATTTGACTATTGAAGCTATTGATCCTATGTAAGCTTTTAACTCTTAATATTATTTTTCTTATAAAACTGCGAATAAGTGCAATTACATTCCATATAAGCATCTGCTTTTGAATAAATAGCTTTGTAGCTCTTAGTGTTCTAACTTGTTACAATAAAATGACTGATGCTTGCTTTTGGGTATTATTCAGATAATATTTTCTATCAAAAGGTTTGGAATTTGAAGCCGCTAGAGTTAGTCTGCTTCATATCTTAACAACTTATGTACAAGTAGATTTAGGTTCTTTATTTGAACATTATTCAGAGTGTTTAATGTATTATCAACCAGTGTTGGACATTATTGTTGCCATACCCCACGTGGGTCATGTGGTTGTTAACATGCATTAAAGACTTGTACCATGTATTCTAATTGTTGCATTGGTTTTACAGTAGGAATAGTATATCTATTAAGATTTGGGTGAAAGGGAAGGGAAAATCAGTTCTTAACATTATAAAAGATATTAAGTGTTTTATCATTACAGTTTAATTTTGACAAATCATTTTTTCAACTTCCTTTCAAACTTAATTATAAGAGACAGATTGTGGGTCAAATATGGCTTCACTGAAAAGCTTTAAAGTGAGGAATTTTGAATTATCAATCATTTGTTCTACTGGAATGCCTATAAAACCAATATACGCATAATGATATTGGTGATATAGGCATATTTGAAAAAAAACCATATAAAATAATCAACACCAGCTGATCATTGGGTTAGTTTGTTAATTCAAGACGAGTTAAGTTTTTAACATCCCTACTAACAGCTTAAGATTTATAACATCCCTACTCACAGCTTAAGTTTTTAACTCCTGATTGGGTAACATTAGAGATAGTTTTTTGTTTTGAGGGGGGATAGCTTATAAAATAGAATTTTGGCTGGTTGGGTACCTAGCGGTTAGCTAGATCTTTGGTTTCCAAATTCAGGTTGGTTAGCATGTATTAGGTCACCATAGTTTTGTACCTTGCAAATGCTAGGATGTATATACAACAGTACCGCTTGTACTAATTTTAATGTTCTATATATATATATATATATATATTATATTAACTAGTAGCTGATATTTGAAGTTTTGTTTGAGTGCTTAAGCGTTAAACATTTTTTTCTACTCAATCAGCTTCTTATGCATTTACTTCATATATTTTGGAATCCGAGATCTTGAAACTTTTGTCACTATAGGCATGCTTATTAATTATGTTTGGTCATTGCAGGTTCTAAATTGCCACGAGTCTGCCATCTACATCTTAGCACCATTGAGATATGCTACTGTCTATGGATGTTCAGATGCAACAATAGTTCTAGGAGCAGTTGGCAAGGTAATACCTAGTAGCTTTGTGCCTGCTTTTAGAAAGAACATAATGATTTTATGCATCTAGAAGGAACAATTATGGTATGAGTTTTCCTACCAAAATATTGGAAACAATATTATCTTGTATTTTAAATGGTACGATGACATGCAAGGAAGATGATACTGATATGATGATAGCTGTCAAGTGGGCATGCCTTCAAGTGACTGAGATTTCCTTAGGATTTATAGTTCTATTGGGCCAATTTGGATAAACTTAGTCATTTTCTTTGTTAGGAGCTAATTTGGATAAACTTTTCAGTAAGTACTTAAAGGAGAAGAAAATGAAAAGAGCCAAAGAAGTAAAATAAAATAAAATAAATTAAACTTATCCCATAAGTTACAATTAACCGATGCACCTTAACCTTTGCATAAGCTCCCACATCTATCTTCTTTGCAAATTGCAAGTTGTGGTGCATAAATGTGTTTTAACTTATTGGAGAAATTTGATATACTTTACCTCTTCAATTCGTTTATTTTCTTTTCCTATAAGTGTTCATTGAGAAGTTTAATTCAATTGAACCAAGATATTTCATCATGCCTCTGGTCTTATATATAAAAAGCAAACAGTAGTATTTTTTTTGTCCTAATTATAAGAAACATTTGACCACTTTCAAATGTATTAATCACTAACATGTGGAACTGCCTTCTTCTAATTGTCCTCTTTGTGATGAGGAAGAGGAAACGGCTGGTCATGTAATGTATTCATGCATAAAAACTAGGTATCTATGGTGGGAAACTTTGAGTTGGGTCAATAGAGTGGGTCCTTTCTCCATTGAGCCTCGAGATCACTTTAAGCAATTCTCTCTATGGAGTGGGAAAAGTTCAGTGGATAAAAGATGGCAGGTCCTTTGGGTAGCTCTATCTATGACTATTTGGAAGCATAGAAACTCTTTGGTATTCAACAACCAGATTTTCTGCTCCGAAAAAGTCATGGATGAAGCTCTATTCCACACTTGGTCTTGGTTAAATGGAATGGAGACAGACTTCCATCTTCATTTTAACCAATGGTCTACTAGATTTAAGGAAGAAATGTCTTAGGGATGTTTGTTGTATGGGTTCTCATCTTATGAGATATTTTTTGCAGTTGGGGTAGGCAGAATATGCCTCTGTAATTATATATCATTTTCAGTACACCTAGTACTGAAGTTTTATTAATACTATCAGATTTTTGCATTGCAAAAAAAAAAAAATTTTCTTTTATACCCTTAATTTATTGTGAAGTCTATTAATGAGATATCACACATTTTCCAAGAAAGTGGATACATTTATTGAGTTATTAACAATATAATACTCATTGGTTGAAAAAATATTCCTTGGATTGTGAGTATTGTCATTTGTATCTAACCACCACTTAAACCTATTAATTCAATGGGTAATTTTGGAATGAAATTTAAATTTATGACATATTAAATAAAATTAACAAATTAGGTATTTTTTTCTTATATATAGGACCGGAGGTAGTATTTTTTACAAATCTAACCTTGAATATCATAAATTCCCAAGGAATAGTGTAACCAATATATTGTTAAGGTGATTGTAGCTATACTATAAAAGAAAAGAGAAAATGTAAAGACGGAAAGGTGGCAATCAATCAGAAGGATTAAATATGCAAAAGTAAAGACTTCAACTTTTGTTGAGTTGGTGGATGATTGTTGATGCCTAAACTTATTTGAATGCAATGTTTCTTCATTACATGAAATTTGGAAGGAATTTTTTTCTCATTTGGTTTTGCTTCGGTGAATCTGTGCTTGGTGAACATCACTTCCAGGTCATTAATACGTTATTGTTGGATGAAAATCTGGCCATTTTGATGATTTTTTACCTAAACTATTTGTCACCCATCACATATAACACTTTTCAACAAGGTACTTTCAGGTGCATTTTTTTGTTAATTACTCTCGGATAATTCACCCTTCTGGACTCATCTGCCTGCTTTTCAAAGGACTTATACTTTAAAAGACATAATGAAATTATTTACTTATCATATTAAAAATCATTGTTTATCTTATGCATATGTGGGCTGTCTATGTTGACTTGGTAACTCCGAAGCATTTTACTGATCTTATGCCTACCATTAGTGTTAGAATAACTGACACTTAATTGGCAGGAAAGAAATTGATCTCCATTTTTTTTACTTTGACAGGCTGTGAGAGTTGAACACTGTGAACGAGTTCATGTAATTGTAGCAGCAAAACGTATTTGTATTGCTAATTGCCGTGAATGTGTTTTCTTTTTGGGGGTGAATCAGCAACCACTTATTGTTGGTGATAACCATAAGCTGCAGGTAAGCTGCCTCATTCACTGTTGCATTATATATGGAGTTGGTGCTCTGCCATTCCATGTTTCTTACATTAGAATGTAACTAAAAAATTTTGGAATTGTGTTTAGCCCTTATTTGGGATGCTCTTACAGAAAATACAAAATGATTGATCTGTGATATATCGTATGTGGCTTATATGATATCCAAGAACTGCAAAAATACTGTTACATCCTTGGTTATAGAGAAATTATAGTTATAATTTATACTAGTGTTTTAATTTTTAAATTATATAACCCAGGGAATACATAGTCTCTGACCTATATGTTATTGATAATGTAGAGTTAATTGTAGAGAAATAGATGGCAATGTTAACTCAATGATTAAGCGTTAAGTAATGAAATGGATAAGCTCATACTAGTCTTCCAAGATTAGTATATTTGATTCTTTGCAAGAGCAAGCATTGGAATTTATCTTCAAAATCTAGTAGCAGATAGTGTAAAATTTCTTTAGACTTGAGAGTTTATGGTTATGCATTGTTAATGTAAAAGGTTTTACACTGTCAACTAATCAAAAGTCACTATTGGTAACTTGGTATAACTTTAGGATAGTTATTGTAAAAGTCAACAAACTTACCATTCATGGCGGTTTATGATTGGCCGAGTGTAAAACTTCTTTACATTGCTAGTGCATAGACTATTTACTAACCATTATTTGAGACCACTAAAAGTGTGGTTTTTGGTTTATGAAAAAAAAATGGTATTTGGTCTGTGGCCTCTAACAAAAGGTCTACTTTTTCTGTTCACACTTTTGCTTCTTCTAGTAGTACTAGCTTCTTATAATGTATCCTTACTCTTCTCATCTGGATTCATTGCATGAGAATTTTCTCCCTCACAATGTTAACAGGTGGCTCCCTATAATACTTTTTATGCCCAATTGGAGGAGCATATGAATGAAGTTAGAATTGTGCCCTCAGTGAACCGATGGAATGAACCCCTAGCATTGGGCATGGTTGATCCCCATGATTCATTATCTCATCCAGCTGGTGTCTCTGATGTTCAAACTGAGTCTGCTACACAGGTGGACCCTGAGCAGTTCACTAATTTTGTGGTAAGGACTTTATTCTTATACTGACTTATAGGGAAAATGGAGATATTTACTTTTAATTAGTCACATTTAATGGATTTCAATATGTTCACTATTGGCTGGTATCTTGTTTGGTAAATTTTCTGGGATGAAGAATGTTCAAGGTTTGGTATTTCTTTCTTTAGTCACATGCTTTGTTTTTGGTCCATGCTGTTGGCACACAGATTCCAAGCTGGCTTGGAGGAGAGTCCACTGGGTTTAAAAAAGACAATCCATTCACGTTACCTGATGCTTATATGGCATCTCAGCATAAAAATGTAAGTACGGAATCAATTGAGTAATATATATTAGTGATTGAATTTCCAAATTTTTTGGTGATGAAACTGTAAAAGGCTGTATTTTAGGTGAAATATATTTTCATTTGAATGAAGTTGTATCTTCTCTGCAGCACAAAAATTTAGAGGAGATAAGGAAACTCTTACGAGAAGCATCTTTAGAAGAAAGTCGCAAACGAGAATTGTCATCTGCCCTCCATGTCTACTTCAAGGACTGGTTATATGGTAACCGTCTTTTGTTTTTTACCATTGCCTTTTATTCTAACATATCTGAATTTCATCTTTACAATGAACACTCTGTATTCCCATTTAAGCTTTTTTTCTTATGTATGTCCTTGAAGTTGAAACTTGGACTAATTCTCTACCAGGCATATGATTTTGGTGACCAATGTTTTGTGGAAATTTCTCTGATACCTTTAATTGTGGAACCTCCTACGATGACCACTGAATTCAATAGTAGTTTCATTCAATAGTCACGTAACAGTCAATATCACTCCAATTATTGTCCATATGTTTATAACGTATGTTTCAGATATTTTATACAGAATATTTTGTCCATGCTAGTTGCTGATAGGAGATAGTTTAAGGGAGGAGAAATGCTCTAATTATTGTCAAGAGGATGCTATGCAGATAATGCTAATAATTTGTTTTCTGTTGTGGCAGCCTCGGGAAACATTCGTCAGCTTTATTGTCTACAAGGTGATTGATCTTTGTCCAGACAGTGCAATGACACAGTGAACGATGGTACAGGAACGAGGTTTCTGGCTTCCTTTTTGAACTTCCTCTTCAATTCCTCTTGCCAATTCTATTGGCCTCATAGGTGGTGAGATCAGATGAATTAGAGTGCCCACATATTTATGCCGTGACATCAGCAGTGCACAGAATGCAGTGAAAAATACAGTTGCTAATCTGATTGTAATAAAAATAATTACTGTAACGTAGTATTTCGTTATAGCCTAAATTAATGGCCTTTGTGAGAAATTCCGGCTGCCAGCATCTAGTGTACTGTATTTCATGTCTTCGAACTTCGAGTTGTTCCATTTAATTAAATTTCCCTTGAGTGTCTGTTGGGACCTCTTTGTGAATTTACCTTGTAGCATTAACGTGTCGACATTTGTTTCTTTCATTCCTACTATTGTTTTCTGCACTTTCCATTGCATTTCCAAAAACTCATTTTGGAATGCAAATTTACATTCTGAAATGGATTTCTTGAATGCAATGACAAGTGCTGGAAACAAAAGTGGGAGTGGAAAACAAAACCCATTAACGTGTCTGATTTATAAGTAATGAGCGAGGATGGGTTGGAGATTGTTCTAGACAATAAATGACCCAACTTCGGTTTAACGTAAATAACTAGTCTATGTATTTCTGAACTTTATACGCAGTCAATTTTTGCCCGTAGTAGTACTGTTTGTCTCCACCATAATTTCGGTGTATATGGTGACTAGAGTAATAATGAGATGGAAGTGGCAGCATGGTGGACGTGATATGATGTTGAAAGTGTTCTTCACGATATCATGTCACCATATGATTGTTATATAACATGTTAGAACGTCAGGATGGCTTAGTGAATGGTTGGATTGAATGAGAAAAGCACATGTAATTTATAATCAAGTTTTGCTCTTTTTCCCCCGTGAACGTATAATGATAAGTGAAATGGTAAAAATGAGATAGAATGGAATGGGATATAATTAACTAAAATTATCTTGTATATATTTATGATGCGATAAAAAAAGTTGTTTCATAGTCCAAAGTTGAAAGGGAAAAAAATAAGCGGATAAAATGAAAATAAAAAGGAATGCATTTTATTAAGTTTAATTTTATTATAATATGCTTCAAATAATCTAAATGATAGCCAACCAAAAAACAAAATTAATAATAGAATAAATTATTTTATTCGTTCTATTCCGATTTGTCCCTTTCCAATTCCCATAAATAAACTTATTCTCAACGTCAAAAATGTACTTTGACCTTTGAAGAGAAAAAATAATAATTATAATAAGAAATTGAAAAATCCACAATATTTTATTATAATAGGATTCAATTGTTATCTCCTTAAAAAAAAGATTCAATTGTTATACTTTTGGATTAAATACACTCACTATATAGTTATATATTACAAATTATTATTTTAGAAGTTGAAGTTGTTCCAATAATATGATGAATAGTTCCTCACACTTAACTCGTTATAATTCAGCAAAAAAAAAACTTAACTCTCGTTACAAAATCTGTTAGACATGAAGCGCAGATAAAGCATCAGAATCAGACAATGCGAATCGTAGTTCACCTTCCTTTAATACAAGAAGGAAACCAAGAAAGAAAAAAAGGAGCTATCTTCAAAGGAAAACTACACCAGCAATGACCTAATAACGTATATTCGAAATAACTGGTATCTTGAACATCGGAAATAGACATACGCCTTGCTTAACGGAGAATACTACTACTGCTGGGATAAACAATTTCGTTCCTTATAAACCATACTCAACTCTTTTTTCACTTACTTCATATTCCTTGCCTTTTTGTTCCTCAATTCTAATCATACGTTCCTTTATTATGCTACATGCATAATGAGTGGGGAAGAACAAAATCAGGAAAGATTATAATGAAATTTTTCCTTGGATTGTCAGCAAACCAGCTTTGGAAGCATTCTGCAACTCCGTGAATGGACCCAACAGAATCAAATGTCTCTACCTAGGTTTTAAATATCGGTCTCAGTCGTGTTACGATTTCATTGCATTTGTTGATATTGCAATAAATCGCAGACAAATGTGACCCATGCGGTCCCAATTGTGGTCGTAGATAATTAAAAAACTGGCCCAAATTATGGTGGCGACCGTTTTTTAAAACTTTGGTCTCTATGTAATGGAATCATTTTCATTTCTTATACTAAGATGCGTTTTACTTCTAAAATTAAGGCAAAGAATACAAAACCTGGTTTTACAATTAAAAGGTCAGATGTTATCCAGGCTATATTTAAGAAACCAGCTTCTTCTAACTTATTTTCTGCTGCAGCAGACCTACAAAGAAGAAAGAAGGTCTCAAACCCATAGATTTGGCTATTAAAACTCAATGCAAGAACAGTGACAATTCAAGTCATGCAAATTTATAGGATTTTGATGCATCTTTTTGACCCCACATGCAAGACATCTTCAAGTCCTTGTCTCCTTGAGGTGATGACTAACATAATTTATTCAGAATACAGTGCTGGTTTAGAAGGCATTTAGCAGCTCAATTCACTCTTGTTACCGGGTAACTATCATCAAAACTCATCGATTGTGATAAGTACTTATACACAAGTTAAAATAAATTTATGTACTTCAACTTTTATTGGATTTTTTTAATCTTACTCTTCCTAAGTGTTTCAGTTGAAGCTTATCTAGATATGGCCCGGATTTGCTAACTATCCTCAAACTCACATAATGCTTGTCCTTGTTAATAAATTAATCAGGTAACCCTATCTAGTTTCCGAAGCAGAATATGTTTCTTTTTTCTCTTGGTAATGAGGTTCAAATCAAGAAAACTACCCAAGGTTCTCACCACTAGCTAAACCGAGTGGCTCGAATACGAAATTAAAATAACAGTGGGGCCAAAATTGACGATGCATATTATCACATAAACTCCCTTCCATTCAGGTGATCTGCTTAAGTAAAATGAGTTTAAGTGAAGCTCTCCTTTCTCAATCTAAATTCTTGAAATTTCATGCATATAATGCTGTTCAAATCTTGGATGTTGGAATCTAAGTTTTTTTTGTGTAAGTAGTCACAGAGGTTAGACCTTGGCAGCATAGCCCTAAAAGTATTTATGCAAAAATCTTGGATGTTTGAATTGTTCTTAGATGTAACTTCTATTTCATCTGGTTCCAATGATGAAAGTATATATAATAGGGACTGGCTCTTAAGTTTAAGAATCTTGGAAGCAACTCCAACTGGAAGTGTTCTGACACTTAACTCTCGTTACAAAATCTGTTAGACATGATGTACATATAAAGCATCATATCATAAGCATCAGAATCAAACTATTATGAATCACAGTGCAGTTTTCTTTGATGCAAGAAGGAAAAAAGGGGAAAAAACCATCTTCAAAGGAAAATTACATTTGAAAAAATTGGTATCTTAAACAATGGGTATACGTCTTGCTTGATGGAGAACACTACCGGTGGTATAAACCACTTGGTTTCTTGAGCATCATAGCCATATACTCACATTACTAACTCTTACATTACTTTATTCACATTTCATGTTTTTTTTTTACCTCAATTCTAATCACACGTTCCTTAATTATGCTACATGCATAAATGCATAATGAGTCACGAAGAACAAAATCAAGAAAGACTACAATGGATTTATTAGGCTTAGCCTGTAGGGACCAATTGGAATAGCTTCTCTGCTTGGTCGGGAAAGAAGGTAATGAATAAATATGCACCTGAAAAATTTCATTTAAAAAAAAAATCAATACGAACATAAAAAATAGTAATACAAAGATGTAAAGAAAAAAAAACTTACAAACAAGAATAGTTCCCAACACAGTTGAGATTTTTCCTTGGATTGTCACCAAGCCAGCTTTGCCAGCATTCTCCAACTCGGTGGACCCAACAGAATCAAAAGTTCCTACAGAGTAGAAATAGTTTAATTTGTTATCCTAAAAAGATAAGTTAACTTCTAAAAAAAAGGTCAAATAATTACTAAACCTGGTTTTACAGTTTGAAGGCCAGATGTTATGCATGCTATATTTTCGAAACCAGCTGCTTCTAACTTACTTGCTGCTGCAGCAGACCTTAACAAAGAAAGAAAATCTCAAATTCTTATATTAGGTTATTAAAACTCAATGCAAGTATAGTGAAAATTCAAGCCATCCAAATTTATAGGAATTTGGTGCATCTTTTTGTCCCCACATGTAAATGACTATTATAATTTGCTATAATCAACTTTTAACATTATTAAAGATTTATGCAGAATATTATGCTGGTTCGGAAAGGATTTAGCAGAACAATTCACTCTTGTTACCAGCAAAGTATCATCCAAAAGTCATTGACTGTACTTGCTAAGAATCCCCAAACACACATAATGCTTGTCCTTGTTAGTAAATTATATATTCCGGTAACTTTGTCTAGTCTCAAGCAGAAGATAAGTCTTTTTTTCTTTTGGGTACAATGTTGGCATCGAGGTTTGAACCCCATGAAAACTACCCAAGGCCCTCGCAGTAGCCCGATCCTAGTGGCTTGAATGTGAAATTTTAAATCACAGGGAGACTAAAATTGATGATGCATAATATTGCATACTTTCTCATGCATATAATCTTTTCTATGGCATCATTCAATCTCCCATTTAATGAAGTAGCCATGAAATTCTCTTACATGGAAGGCTTTTAAAATATCGGATGATGGACTCTCATCTTCTTTGTATACGTAGTTACAGCACAGGTGAGACCTTGGCAGTTTGATACTTAAAAGCATTTATGCAGAATGTTGAAGTATGGAACCTATTCATATATTTGACTAAGTTGAGATAAAGACCACCTTCGATGGCCTACAATGTCATAAAAGGTTGAAATAGGCCATGGAACTACGGGGATGAGCATAAATTTCTTAGATTGTCCCAGAATGGAACAGTGCCATTGGGATATCTTGTACGTTTTACCCCTCTCTCCACAATTCATAAAAATACAATTACTTTATAGTTTGTGGCTTTAAAGTTGGATTATAATATATAGCTGTATAAGCTAATAGAAAAAATTCTTGTACAATTCTCTGGCTAACATAACTGAGAAGCTTTTTACAATAAAATTATCAGTAAAGGATTATATCTAAACAAAACTACCTCCGGCTAAGAATTATTTTCATTAACTTTCTTTTCCATTATTTAATAGGAATGGTTTAGGTCCTAAAACAATGTAGCATAATTGGGATTGATAGTTGTCATTACTTACAAAAATTGATCTTTCCTTCATATTCAAGACACAGGAACCTTCATCTTCCTTAAAACAAGTACACTTCAGATCAACGTTTAATCCGCATGGACTATATATGCATCCTAAAATTGCCAGAAGTAGTTATGGTGTTTCTATTTGTTAAAAACCAAATCATCCTAAAATTGAGCTATTAAGATGTTTTTATATCATCAACAGTTTTGAATGAGTTTTTATTTCCAAGCTAATCTTCAAAACTCTCTCAAGTACGTGTTTTTAGTACTTCTTCTAAGCTAATACCCTCATAGAACAGCACTGCCATCTCTTCAGTCACTTCTAAGTGACCAATTGACATTTTTTATTAACAGGAAGTGACCAATTAGCATTGAATATTCAAACCAAAGCTACATCTCCTCCTGGTTCTTTTTCATCAAACATTTAGATTTTAGACTGTAAATAGTGATTATATAACAGTCATATTTGACGTATGTAATTTTGGAAGCCAATCATAAGTAAGGAACAAATGAACTAAATCATAGTTGGGGTCTCCCATGTTCCAAGGTGTTAAGGACCTAAATATATCAATGCTAGTTTCCTGTCACCATGACCTTAGACATTTTGTATAAATAATTAGCAATCAAATTGTGTAGGAAATCATAAACTAACCTCAGTCCTTCCTGACATACAACCAAGAGTTTACTTTCAGGGGGAAACTGGCTCTTAACAGATTGTACAAATTCAGGATTTGGCTTAGTGAATGGTAACCCATAGAACAACCCAGAAAAATTATTGTGCAGCTGCCTTTTTATAATAGTACCTACAGAAAGTGAATGTGACGACAAAGTAACAAAACCGAAGCCGAAAACATGCACACACATAAAATCTTTGGGAAGGAGAAACTCCATACCGGGATCATTGTCTTTGTTTTCAACAAAAAGAGGCACATGAGAACAAGATTTGATGTGAGCTCGCTCAAACTGATTTTTGTCCCGCACATCAAGAACCGTATATCCATCAGCTTCCACAAGTTCCTTAGCTTTTTCAGCGTTCACATACTTCACTTCTGCTTTTATTAATGCCATTCTTCTCCTTCCATTTCCAGGTAGTAGTTTCCCTGGCACGGCCCTTGCATTGTGAGTTTTTAATACCAACCAACATGTCCCTAAGTTGCTGAAAACACAACCTTAATTCCCTCACAACCATGTCCACATACATAGTTTTTCAAACATTAACTCAAATTTCCTTCACTATTGTTTTCACCAACATGGTTAATTTGTAAGGCAGAATATAAAATTTTAAATACCTCAAGATAAAATAGAGTTACTTGTTTAAGGATATGTTATGCTTATCACTAAAAATGAAACATGAGGAGACGAGTAAGTTACCTAGAAGAGGAAAGACAGGAGGTGGAGAAAGCAGTTCCTGCCATTGTATGAGATTGTTTGACACTGTTATCTGTCCCGGTGGTGAAGTGGCCTTTCAAAGCTGAACTCACTTAAATTTAGTGGGCCATGAAATTTTGGATCAGCAATTGTGTTCTGCCACGTGGAAAATATCTATGATCCAAGACACATGTGCTTCTCTAATCTTAAGCCTTGGAATATTCTATAACTTCATCAAGGATACATACACATTATACCCTCTAATACGTACTATAACAGTTGGTAAAGGCTAACAGTAACAGCTGTGTAGCTCACTAACTACAACATCTTGTGTATATTTGAAGTTTAATTTGAAATTTGGTTTTGAAAATTAAAAAAGTAGTAATTTTGTTTCTAAATAAACTGAAGCAAATAGTTATAGTCACTGAACCATTAATTTCAGCCACAATATAAGACAAAAAAAGGTAATAAACTTTAAATATTAGGGTTGTCTATATGGGCGCGGTGCAACGTAAGTAAATATACAGGTAAGATTTTAACGACTTTAATTTCTGCTGTATAATAGAGTAAAAAAAGGTTATTGATAGTAGATCAAGGTTAAATTTTGATTCATTATAATAATAAAATTTATTAATTTTTATCCAATTATTACTATATAGTAAAAAAATAATAGAAAATCAAAATTAAATTTCTACGCATTCCCTCATATAGTATTAATAGTCCTTCGAGTTAGAATGGAGTCTCTTAAAGCATGTTTAATTTGAAAAAAAAAATACTTCTTGTTTATAAAGGTTTATATAAAAAATCAAAAAATAAAATAATAATTAATAAATAAAGTAAAAAAATACTTTTATAATTATTTATAAAGAGTTAAAAATATTTTTCTAAACTAAACAAATTCTTTTTTGTTAAGCTTATCAGATATTTCGTGCTTAAAATCGACTCGTGATGCTAATAAGCTAAAGCTCGAAGGTGAGTGTATTGCTTTTCTATAAAAACGTTAAATTGCTATATTACCCAAATCTAACCAGTAAATTCCCTTTTCACTCTCACATTTTCCACTTGTTGTTTAAATTTATAAGAATATTCCTACCAATATCAAAACTTGAAAAAAAATTTCATGAATTTATTCAATAACATTTGATCATAGTATTCTTAAAAATGCCATTTTTTGAATGTAGTGATTTACCTTAAAACAAGTATCCCCTTAAAAACTAAAGACAAATAACACACAAACGACTACTTAAGACAAATGACGTCCAATAGAATAATAATATAACAAAATCTTACAAATTTCATTCACTCCATCCAAGGAAGAACATCAACTATTGAGTAATATACGGTTATGGAGAACTTATGAAATATAGATTAACCCACAATAGCACATTTATTGGAATTTAACCAGTTCAGCACCAGCAACTTAACAAAAGAAAAATATGGAAAGATAGCCGAGTATGTAATTCCAACTCAAAACAAACAACTGGGTCAACAAAAGAGTGATCCACTCTTTCCTATCAACTTGAAATGTCTTCGATCTTAAAAGTGCATACATTAACAATTATGCATCAGTACTGGGTCTTTTCTTTGTGGTGTAAGCCGCATACTCCTTCCCAGCATCATGTTTTAATGTCTGATCACCGAAATCAAGGAATGCAGATGTGAATGCCAATGCTGATCCAGCAGAAAGTGCAGTTTTGATGCTCCTTCCTACAATAGAATGAACAAAACATAAAGCTTGCTAGAAAAACAGCAGATCCAGGGTACTTATTTTGGATTATAAAGTTAGTAATCCTGGTTTTCGTAATTAATCAGATCCAGAAAGGTAACTTAGCATACTTCTTAAGAAGGTTATAAAGGAAGGGTTGAGCATCATCCTCAGGAACCATGTTTAAATTAGACACATTGCAACTGACAACAAGCAAAAATGCAAAAGGTTGCAAATCATGGAGTATTCCATGTACAAAATGTCAAAATGGTCAACCAGGACCAAAATTAAAACGATCCCCTGTATAGGCAGACAAATGGAGAGACTCGTAAGAAACTTAAAGCTTGCACTATAAGTCAATAATGATGATAAGAAACTAACAAATATTTAGAGTATGCTTGGGAGTTAGCTAGGAGGGTTTTGAAGTGAAAGGAAAGGAAGGATAAATCTTTCATCTCAAGTAAATATTTTCTGATTTAAGAAATTTCTAGAATGAGAGGAACAAAATAATAGATTCTAACAAAACGTTCCAATCACCCTTTATTCATTTTTATGCGTTATAAAACTTCAAGAATGAAAGTTTAACCCTCCATTCCATTTCTGTCCAAAACCCTCTGAAAAATGGAACAAATAATCCAACACAAGTAATAAAGAAGTCAGAACTTGAAGTAAAGGATTTCCACAAAAAATCTCAATACCAATAACAGAAACTTGAACGTATCCTTTTTGCAGCAAGTAAATGGGACAGTAACTATAAAAAAAATTAGTTACATTATAGAATTATTAATATTTTAATACACAGTCAGTAGCCAAGAAGAAACGGCAAGTGGTAGTTAGAACCATCTATTACCAAGATTGTTCCTTCTGAAAATTTCAGACACACATTGTTTAACTAAAACATTCACCGAGTGAGCTAAATCCAATGTGATGCACTTACACAATATGGTGCTGCTTTGCACCAATAACTGAAGAAACCAGCAACAGTGTATACAGAAACACAGAAAAAGCAGAAAATTTTAGGGGGAGTTTATCCATGAATGCATAATAATAATATAAATAAAGTACTTCTTAAAACTTATAGCAAGAAAAAAATGATTTTCAATATTTGAATACAGCAACAACAACCAAGCCTTTTTCCTACTGGGTGGGATTGGCTATATAGATTAAATGACTCCATGATGTTCCATCATAAATTATATCTATAGACAAATTACTGCCCCTAAGTCCTTCTTAATTGATTCACCTATAGTTTTTCTAGGTATACCTTTGCCTCTAGCAACTAGACTACCCTCCATCTGATCTACTCTTCTTATCAGGGTGTATACAGGTCTTCTCCAGTCCAAACATGCTTAGACAACCTAAGGCAAGATTCTACCATCTTTACTACAATATGTGTGACCCCAACCTTTTGTCCGAAGCACTCATTCCTAATTCTATTTTGTCTAAAATGTTCACTTACCTAAAGTAACATTTTCAGCTCTACTACATTGATTTTATTCTCTTGTCGGCTTTTTCCTGCCCTACACAACATTAAGCTCCTACTATAACATGGGGGTATATATTATTCCTAAAGCTTTGGTTTTTAACCATGTCGAATGGCTTTGTTTCATCCATTTAGCCAACCTCACCTAGTGGGATAAGGCTTTGTTGTTTTTGTATAACATGGGGGTAAAATGCAAAGTGAATCTGCAACCTATAGCATGGGTTACAACTTATAACCTCCTAGTTCTTACAGAATTCCATTTCATGCTCCCATAAAACATTATGCTACCACCAACCAATGAACCATGCACAATAGAATGAAAGCAATCCGGAAGGTATAATTCATAGCTTCTTTTGTGGGACAATAAACCTCCCAATATAAGGATCCCTGAGTGACAGTGAAAAAGCACAAACCAACAAAAGAACAAGCTTTCTGTGACAACCTAAAAATGACATAAGACTGGCATAAGGGATATTGAAGAAAGGGTTGGCCACAGATACCTGTCCCTCCATAAACACATAAACACACACATACAACCACAAGAAGATCAATTCTTGCAAGCCAAAGAAGAGCCAATAATAGATTGGCTTCCCTGCAAGACATCAAAAGTGCCAATGCATCTAGCACAAAGACACAATCATGTCAAAAAGAAGAAAAATGTTCAAAATGGACTAATTTTCAGAAAGTGGATCAAGTCCTTGTTCATGTGATGCTGCTCAATTACCATATTTTAATTATATTATAGGAGAAAATAGACATAGCACGTATTGAACTGTTTTCACCATCATCAACAACAAATCAGTAGCTCAATAACCGTAGCAACATTTCAGAATCCAGATATTAAAATTTAAAAAATGCAAATTCCCAAACATAAATATTTATTAGAGGAAAGGGCTATACCTCTGTAACCCAGAATAGTTGCACCTGCAACAAATCCGCCAACAGCTCCATTGACTAAATCCCTCTTCATCCTATAGTTCTGCACCAACTGCTCTACACCTATGTAGACTCCTCCTATGGCAGCAAAGGTCAAACCATAGTTGCCCATCATCCTGATAGTCCTAATCAGCCCTGGAAGAGCAACATTTCTCTCGACACGGGGGACATCATACCAGGTGGCAACTACAGTACCCCAGATAGTTCCAGCCACTAAACCAGTTGTTGCGCCCTTGATAGTTTTCATGAGAGATGAATCATCATCCTCCAAGTATCTACGTTCTGCTGCGTCCACCATGATTTTCTCGGCACACTAACAAAACATTAACACCACCCATTAATCATGTCAGAAGATAGAGCCACATCACAACATTGTAGACTACAACCAATTACCACTCAAACAAAACAGAAAAAGAAAACATTTTTAACCTCTCAAAACACGATCGTTTAGATAGAAAACTAGTCCAAAAACACGAGATTAAGCTTCCAAATAAAATAATGCTTTCAGAACACAGACACAACATATATGCCTCAGTGGGCTTATCGGTGATAATTTTCTAAAACACCTCATTAAACATTTTTCCATTGATAAAAAACAGAATTGCTGGAAACAGTGGTGGTACTAATAACAAGTAGAAATACGCCGAACCGATTCTGCGGTAAGACCCAATGATAACCGATCCAGAAAGAAATGAACTCCAAACCGGAAAATAACATTGGAAACATCAGAAACAGAGAGCGACGCATAGAAATATCAACAATCATAAACACGAGTATGAAAATTAACACATACATTCAGATCGAGGGCGTGTGCTACTTTAAAAGAGGAAATCAGATTGAAAACCCTAAAAAGATGTATGATGAAGGTATGAATGGGTTTAAGAGAAGAGAAATTGACGCAGAAATGCGATGTGGATGAAGAAAAGCAGAAAGGGTGAGTAATGAGAAGATAAATAGGTACCTTGAGAAATTGAGAAGAGAAAATGGGTACTCTCGTGAGTGTAAACTGTGGTGAACACCCTCGACTCACGCTGAGACTTACTTGCCTAAACTACTCATTTTGAGGGAATTTTTTTTATCATATTTTCAATTTCTTTTTTTAATATACTAAAATAAATTTCTGACAAGTAACATGACTAAATTTATTGTCATCATAATATGTCACTAATTGTATTTCAAATCAACATGATAAGATTCAGAATTTTATCTGGAAATGAATTTTGTTTGATTTCATAATGGTAGAAAGGTTTTCTATCGTGAGAGTGAAAACTGTTGTTTAGTATAAAATGAGGACGTCCAGGTTTAAACTTTGAATCTCATGTAAATTATTTTAAATTTTTTTATTATTAGGTCAATCATAATGAGTATTTTTTTTTTATCTTTGAGTTTCATAATAGCCTAAGATTAATCATGTGTTTCTCATGAACGATTAGAGTTAGTATGTTGATGTACGAGTTTTGCTAAGACAAAATTTCACTATAAATGTTACAGAGTAATAAGAACTCAAACGTTCAAGTTAGTAAAAGTTAGAGTGAAAATAAAATTAGGATTTTAGTCATAGTTGGTTGTCGTTTCTGGATTGCTTTTATATGCCTTTATAGTGAAGAGTGATGTTGATAGAATAAGATGATGCATATTTATGATCTTAAGAGTCCATGTTTTTTGTGTCATAATTCAGTGTTGCTAACAATACTTGAAAAATCTATTCCCCCCTCCTCCATCCGATTTAGAGCATATCTTATATTCTCTGGGGTCTCCATTCTTTTTTATTTGTCTTTTGAGTTTTCTACATACAAACCAAAAAATGCAATAAATTTTTTATCTGAATAAAATAGTTTTGAGATTTCTTATTTTACTCCTTTTCATTTCTACTTCACAATATATATATATATATATATATATATATATATATATATATATATATATATATATATATTAAAAATTAGGTGAATAATAAGGCTATAAATATAATTAATAAATTAATAATTAATGTTATCTTCAACTTTTAAAATAATAAAATATAAAAACAAAAATATTTCAGAGATGTGACCATTAAAAAGGAATAGAGGAAGTAACTATCATTTTTACCTTAAATACATCTTTTCTTTTACATATTTGGTTCATATATATATATATATATATGTGTGTGTGTGTGTGTTTTTCAAACATGTAAAGCTTTTTTTATTACAATTATCCATTAAATTATAGCGAATAGTCAATTATGGTTTTAGTTGTACTTGATTTTCGTTGCTAGGTTGCCTTTAGTGGCTTTTCTTGTGAAGTCGATAGAATAAGATGATTATTATTTATGATATTTAAGAGTCCAACAAGATGGAAAATGTCCAAGCTTCTTAAAAACAAGCGAGCAGAACAAACTAACTGGGGTTAGTTACGGTTTCCACGTGTCACTCATGTAGCAAGTCTGTACAAACGGATCAAAAACATGTTCCTCATACTTACAAGAGAAAAATGCCGTAGCAGAAATCAACCTCGAATTTCTAGCACGTTAATGTCACCCTATTGGAATTGAAAGTATGTATAGTTTTTCTCTGTCACACTCACACTGATGCTGTGCTTGTGCATCATCAGGCTGATGCATGGCTCACTGCCGGTGGAGAACCCATAAAGCATATGTTGGTCGAATGGAAAGACCTCTCAAATGGATCCACTTCAGTGCCATCTGCTACATCGCTCTTTTCAATGTTGAACTTTTGGTATAAAGCTTCAAGAGACTCCACAACTTCGGACATTGGAGGACGTAGTTGCTTTACAGGCTGCAGTCGTAAAACATAGAGACAGATTTCATGCAAGAACCAAAATGGCAACATATGCACCATTGAGTAAATTCAATTTCTTAAGGAATTTTTTTATCCTACAGAGATTCATAATAACTCACATCTTGTTCAACCAACTCAGCTACACACCCTTGACATTTCTGAAAGAGTTTTATAAAGCTTAAAAGAATTATGTGTTAATATACCTGTATGCAGAGGGAGATGATATCAGCATAACGAGAAAGAGCCTTGGATGAAAATGTTCTTTCCATACGGGGATCTACCAGCTGTTCCAAACTTGCTCTGTAAGGAAGCAAGGGTGGAGCCCATTTCACCAGATATTGTTCGTCCCTTGGCCTGGCTCTGTGTTGAGACAAAATTGACAAAAGGGTCCATCATTCAATTCAACTACTACCTTTAAGCTGGGCGAGTGGTAGAAAGATAAAACGTACCCATCGAAAGGTTTTCTTCCTGTTAACAGTTCCAGAAGCAATACCCCAAAGGCAAAAACGTCTCTCTTTCTGCTGCTGGTTCCTGCTTGGCCATGATCCGGTGTAACGCAGACTATCTCTCCAATATTAATCTCATCAGCCTGTTTTCAACAATCACCAAAGCGATCAGTGAAACTATGCCTATAATGTGAATATTTAAGAAGATTGTTATCAAACTTCTGATTCATTTTGCAACAGCTGTTTTATAAAATTTAAGCAGCTTTTAGTTACTATCGAAAAAATTATAGTACAGTTTAACAAGAAAAAGAACACATCCACTTGTTATCAAACTTTATACTTGAATCCGTTTGGTTTAAATACAGAATGTATCCTATGAAACTTAAGCCCACCCAAAAGATAAAAGCAGCCGGTGAGGTGTGCAACATATAAATGTTACCTATCAATGAGTTATGAACTGGACGATGGCTAGAGTGCCAGACCGATGTTAGGAATAACTTCAGCAACTAGAACCTTAGCAATGCAATGAGTAATGACTAACCGGAATTTCGACTTGATTGCTGATCAGTGGTTTCAAAATAGCCAAGCAACAGTCACAAACACGAGGCATCAAATTTTCATCGAGTAGAACATTGACAGCCTTCAAGTTTCCGTGTGCCACGGGAGGGCAGAACGTTGCATGCAAATAGCTGAAACATTTGCATAAGGCTCAAGAGTTGAGACATATCATAATGACCAGAAACTTTTGCACCAGGACCCTACTTTCTTATTAACGAGTATTAAATTTGGGTGGCAACATGGAACTTACTCCAGAGCCTGAGCAACACCTAGAGCAATCCGGAGACGGTGGACCCACGGCAGAGATTTGTATGCCTCATTGTGAAGAGCATCGTTCAGAGTGAAATTTCTAACGTAATCGTAAACAAGAAGATGCTTTCCATGCTCCAAACAGTAACCATTGAGTGCTACTATGTTGGGGTGCTTCAGTCTGGAAATCGTGCCAATAATATCCAAGAACTTTACCTCTTCTCTGAAGGACATGCCCGCCATGTTTATCTTCTTCACGGCCAAAATCTTCAACAAAAAACCAAAGAAAAAAGATGTCATATAACTTGAAAGCAACAGTTTGAAATCTGAAAGTGATAAAAAAGATTAGTATTTGAAAGATAGCTTGAGATTCTACTTTGCCATCTGGAAATTTAGCTCTATAAACAGGGCCAAGAGATCCCTCTCCAAGAACATTGGCTTCATTGAAGCAATTAGTAGCCAACTGAAGCTCCTCTACTGTGTAAACTTTCGTCCTTCCAGTGAATCTGCTTCTTTTGGAAAAACTTCTTCTTAATGGTTCCTCTGTATTGTTATGGTTCAGGGAAGGCAATCCCACAGGGCCCAAAAGGGATGCGGAATTAATGGGGGGGACTTGTGGACTCTGCCTCTCCTCTAGTGCGTTAGAAGTGATCCCTATTACCAGAGTGAAAAAATAAGTAAGATTAACGACGTAAGTGAATTCATACAAATTCTAAATGGAACGGTATAGTGAATACTAAATGAATTTATGTAAAGGTAGAAGTGAATTTTCAATAAGATTAAAATTTAGTTGTATTTTTTGTTCAAGATTTTCATAAGGGCACCTCAAGTTTGCATATAAAGTGCCTCACAATCCATATGCATTTCTGTATGAATTACCTATGGCTTCACTGATCGGATGAGAATGCAATGAGCCATGGTTGCTTTCTGAGCTTTTCGAGTTCGGGCTCTCTTCACGACATTTATTCAATCGGGTTGCAACAAAGAGCGCCACTCCGGTGGCCATCAGTGTTCCTCCACCAATCATACATGCTATTCCTCCAGGACCTATACGTTTCTTCTTGTGCTCACTTACTCTGAGAGGAGCCTCATTTACTCTGGGAAGATCCTCACTTACTCTGGGAGGAGCCTCACTTACTCTGGGAGGGGAATAATTCTTTATAGCATTTGCCTGAGTTGTGGGTGGGCTACTAGTGTTATGCTCAACTGATACAGTATCCAGAGGAAAACTCCAGGGAGGAGAGTTGTCCGCCTCATAGAATTTATTCTCGCCAATCCTAATTGAAGGTATAAAGTGTGATTATTCAGTGTTATGCGTTCATTATTTCATTTGAAACTAGAGGTGATTAACACTTGAAATAGTTTTCACTAACCATAAATTCAGTATGGATTGAAAATGCTGTGGAAGAATGCCACTAAACAGATTATCTTGAATGTTCCTGGAAGTATAGGCAAATGAGCAAAGTAATAGTTATAGAACTGAAAATATACATTGGGAAAATGTGAATGATAACCCTACAAATCTGTGAGTGGAAGTTCAGCCAAGTAAGTAACTGATCCAGTGAATCTGTTATTCTGCAGGAACCTGCACATAAGCACCACTCTACAGATCAAAAACCAGACCCTAACAAAGTATAATTCTGCCTTTAAGTATATGATGAAACATAAATCAAGATAGAAAAATAAATAAGGCATCAGACAGAAGATAACTTACAATCTGGCAAGGTTTCTTAAGGAACCAAATGAGAACGGCAGATCTCCTGAGAAATTATTGTATGAAAGGTCCCTGAAGAAAGAAAATCATCCTTTACGAGGTTCCATACAATGAAATTTGAAAACAGAAGAATGTTATCAGCACACTTTTTTTATAAAGTGATATTCATGAGTCCTACTTGATATGTTCCACTTCCTATTTAGAGGTCCTAAGTGAATTTCCCTAATAATAATGTGTTGGAAAAAGTAAGTTGCTAGCATTTCTCTCTAGAAGAATATAACTGCATAAGAATCAAAGTGTTTGCATTTTATTGTCTCACTTTCTCACAACTCAATCAGATCAAGTTTCATTGTATAGTATTATTATCATAGTGCTTGGCTTCGGCTAACCTTAAAAGATTTTTTATATTTTTATAAGCAGACACCTTTCTCTTCGGCTTCTCAACTATCATTGTCTTTATTCAACAAAAGATAGCAGAAAGAAGACTTGCAATCTAGATTTATTTATTTTTGGTAGAATGATTTACTTTTACTTAATATATTTTATGTAGAAAGTTCTACACATACCATTCAGTCCATCACCAATATTTAAAAATTGGGAAGCTTTAGAATATATTCAAGGATCTTTCTCACAGATCTTGAGAGCTTTAACTTTCAAGCACCTAAAATTTGAAGTGGTTGAATTGCTTATTCTTTTTATACATATCCAAAGGCAGGTTAAAAGACCCAGGAGAAAAAGACATACATTTCTCTGAGATTATCTAAACCAGTAAATACATCACCAATGGGTCCATGTAATAAATTGTGGCTTAAATTCCTGCAAGACAAGATAACGATGATGATTTCACTGCCATTAGTAAAGCTCAATCACTATACCATGCATAAGAGATAGTGTGAAGAGTAAACTATAATTGATATTCAGTTAAACATGTTTTCTTGTATTACCATCTCTACCAAGCTTGATCTAAAATCAACAATAATGTGGCAAGCAAACTAGCATTCTGGACCCTAGAAAAGTATATTTGCTCATAATTTAGTCCTAAATTTAAACTTATATGATTCAGCCGTAAATCATCAATACCCGTTTCATGTCACTCCTTTTATTATCTCTGTTGAGCAGTAACTTGAAACACATTTAGATAATTTAAAGACTGAATCAAACACATAATTTACCTCAGGGACTAAATAGCGAATGTGGTAACTTTCCAATGAACAAAATTCCATTTTACTCCTATTGTAAATGCCATAGATTTTTACAATTCTCAATGAGTGTGGGATATTTTGGTTCAAATTGTTGCAATAAGGCAGGCTTTATTTTATTTCTGCGGTATAGAAGCATGAGAACAACACTGCTATATATACATGTACAGGTATGCTTATCAGCAAGCATAGAATTTAATTTTGCGGGGACAAGGTGAAGAAGAGAAGCTGGCCTACATATGTGAGACATTGGGGGGTAGACCGAATGGTATTTCGCCCAGGATCTTATTCGAACTGACATCACTACAGAAACCATAACATTGAAATAAATAAATATCAGATCTTGACGATAAATTATCCTGATAAGAGCCTAATGCCATACAAACAAACACACACTCACAGTTGCTTCAAGTTAGGTAGATTATATAAAAGACTTCCAAGATACCCAGTGAGGTTTAATCCTTGAAGTCTTCTGCATGTACACAGAGAGAATTACTAACAGTTATTAGTGACATTAACTATGATCTAAATAGGAAATATAATCAGTGGATTTTGTGCACTACAGCTGTATGACTGATGGTCCAGAACAAGCAACTCCTGTCCAAGACTCCCCACAAGGATCGGTACCATTCCATCCTTTGAGCATTGGTGGGTAGTTAAAGGTTCTGTATAGATCCTGAAGAGCTAACACTGTTTAAGCAAAAAAAAGTACAACAAATAAATAAAGTGAAAGAGCAGAAGATTAATACATGGTCAAATTAAGTTAAAATGGTTCTTAATTTTAGAATAATAACAAAATCTGAATATGCAAAGCCTAAAAGATTATATCAGTGGCCAACACAATTCTCAAACACAAGCATGAAACAAAGTTTTAGAATCCATTCAGTTCAGGATTCAGTGACGATGGAAATTAAAATTCTATAGCATAGTATGTTAATTTTTGAAGCAACCAAACGCATAATATGATGATAACGGATAAATTTTCAAATGTGTTTCCAAGATTAAGAACAAATTCTATGATTATTAAAGACTAAAAAGAGTGAACTAACAGTAATCTGAGTTACCTTCAGGTGGATGCGTGAACGCTAAGCTCTGAGAAATCAAAAGTGACGAGAAGACAGAGAGGTTAAGAAGCACTGAGAGGAAGTCGCTAATCATTTTCCTGAGTATTGGGAAACACACAGAAATATCAACAATATTTTCTCTTTGCTTTCTTTTTCTGAGTTCCAAAACATGCATGCAATTTGTTCTTGTGTGGAATTCGGAACAGAGCTTAATGGAAGAGAAGATTTTAAGGAAAACTAAAGAGAAGGAAAAAAGAATCAAGATTGCATTAAGCTGTGATAGTGAGATTGGTGTCTTCAACTGTTTCAGTCCGTTATATTGGTTTCGGCGCGAAACAAGCTATTGGGGCTGTTTAATCAACTTTTCTTGAGCTCAATTTGAGGAATTACCTCTGGGCTTCGTGGGGTAACTGGCCCAGTATACAAATCATTGAGGGTATTTACTTTCTGCACTTCACCACCTGCTTCCTGCACGTCCCATTTTTATTGTCTGGACAAAATTACTCTTAATGAGTCCAGCACTCCCTCCCCCCAAATGCAATTTTGGAATGGGTATTTCGTAATATACCTACAATCTAGAATGGGTATTCTAGAACACCTATTCTAGAAGAAAAAATCCAAAACACTTTTATGGAATGAGTATTCTAAAACACCTTTTAGGATTTACAAAGTCTATTATGGAATACCCATTTCAAAATACACTTGTAAAACTGGAATGTATTAGGGAATATTTATTGCAGAAGTCAAAAAAATCAAAAGTTTTATATTACGGAGTAGGTGTTCCATAGCATATTTTCAAATTTATAAGTGTATTACAGAATACGTATTTCATAATAGACTTGAAAATCCCAAAATATGTGGAGAACACCCACACGTAGAAGCCAAACATGCACACCAAATCCTACACCACAACAGACCAAAAGTCAAACACTCACTTATCTTCGTCGGCGTCATGCCTAGACGATGATTGAGGGAAGTGTGTTGTGTGACTGAGGGAAGCAACGGCATCACGTGGGATTGCCAACTTAGGCAAGGGGGCCACATTGAGACATTTGGGGGAAGGGAGTGATGAGATTCATTAAGGATAATTTTGTCTACACAATAAAAATGGGAAGTGCTAGAATAAGTGGTGAAGTGCAGTGCAGAAAGTAAATACCATGATTTTTTCTTCTGTTCTACGCCAAAGCAATTCATTAATGATAATGATATGAATATGGACCTATAATGTTTATGGAAAATAATTTCGAATAAAGTTGATAACAAAATCATTTATAATCTAAACAAGTCGAGCTCTTTTATTCTGTCAAAAAAAAGTCAAGCTCTTTTATTTGAAATGCCAAGCAATAATTTCACACTAATTATTGGTTCTCTTATTTGAGATACCAAGCACAATAATTTCCCACACTAACTGTTGGGTTCTTTGGAAGCATGTGAACCAACCAGAAAAATGATAATAAAAATAGATTATTCAAATATTGCTTATAAGGTATTAAAAGGTAGGCTTCTATTCAACAAATGAAAAAGGTAGGCTTCTAATCCAGAAGCCAAGCAAAAATCCATCCAGAAAACCAACAGCCAAGGCCTATTTTATTGGCTTTATGATTTCTCTGTTTTTCTTTATGTTTTCAATGAAACAAAAAGTGAAAACGAAAATATGTTAGAGCATTTTTATTTTCAATTTTAAAAATTAAACTTGCCAACAAAGCCTAACATAATTGACAAATAATTAAGTCTTTTAATCATGTTAATAAAGGTTGAATTTTAGGATACCTATATGAAAAAGATTTGATCCATATCCATTCTAAATAGATTTGAAGTTTCTACACCCCAACAATTCAACCCAATAAGAATCCAACACATCATATACCTTACAAGGTGGGACACCTTCTCACTTAGATATGAGTGTCATTCTTATCACTATTTCAAGTAACTACCTTATAAGTCATACGAATCACATAGATACAAGTGTTTACAGAAGCAGTATGGGATTGACAGCTTAACTAATTCAATCTCATTTAATTAAAACCACCCAACGCCTATAAATAGCAGAACCCTCCCTTCTCTAGATACGCATCATTCAATATTGTTGTTACTCTACCAAAAATTTCTATTAACTTGAGTGTTAAAGTGCAAATAATTACTATTGTCACACAATACACTGTTAGCTACCACACCTAACAACCAACCTCAACACGTGCTCCCAACACTCCATCCACCCCAGCTCAACATTAATTATCTAGGGAACATCCTTAGTGCATACACTTGCAACGAAAAAATATTAACTCCAAGTTTTCAAAAATTCTGAAAACAACAAAAGGTCATTTAACCATGTCTTCACTCATCATGATGACATTTTTGGAATTTCCATAATTTTGGTTACCTGCATCCCCCACCCTTTTGTTTCATTATATACTAGGCTCCTTAAGTTCATTCCCCCTTTCCTATCATGGTATTCATATAAAAATTGCAGGGTAACATTTTTCAAATTTCCATAATTTTGGTTTCATTCCTTACTATCTTTATGTAGATTGCAGGGAATAGTATATGGTAGTACTTTAATAATGGTACAGGGGCAATGCAGTAGACACTGGTTCCATTGGCGGGTTTGTAGGCATAAAATTGTGTTGTAGAGAAGGGTGAAAGGTCAGGACAGTGCTCATGAATCACGATGACTTGGGATTTAATTGCATAACTAAGGTTGGATTTGGAATTTCAATTTTATTTTTGGTCCACGGGTAATGATTTTATTTCAGTTGGTTCCTCAAGCAGGTTGGCAGCAGAACAAGAGGAAAATAAATTTTGAACGAAGATGATGGAAAAAATTGAGAACGAGAGTGATGGAAAAGAAAAATGAAAATAGAAATATCACTTCCAAAAGCTCTAAACAAGTTGCATATGAACATTCATTAACAAATGAAATAAATCTCTTCTATCATTTAAAGGCCTGTTCAGTTTTCAGTTAGGAGGACCCAAAATCTATTCAAAAAGTAAAACTGAAAAACCTTTGGTTTAAATTAAAGTCGATTGTGAACTGAGATTTACCTAAATTTTTCCTTGAAACTCAATTTAAAATGAAAACTTGAAGAAGAAAAGACTAGTTTTGCAAACTCAATTTGCTAAATGAAATTTTGAGTTAGAACTTGCATTTACAAATCTTAATCTAAACATTCACTAAACTCAACATTGTGTTACGAAATTAACTGACTTTTGAACAAATTTGCTTGTTTGGATTAAAGTTTACAAACTCAAATTTAAACGAATTTAGTTTTGCAAAAACAAGCCCACCTTTTCTCTCATTTCAAACTAAACTTCAAAACAAAATTGAGACAAAACTCAGTTTACAATCAGATTCAGCTGAAAACCGAACACCCCTTTTGGTTTTAATTATTAAAACCTGCATAGGAGTCTTCCTTACTGAAAACCAAACATGCCTTGTTCTCCAAGTCATTCAACTTAATGCTGTGCAAAATATTCTTAGGCGAGCAATGTGTGCAACACTATGTTGACAGATAGTCAAAAGATAATATCAAATAACTTGGAGCAGGGGTAGCAAACAGCAAAGAGGTGACAGCAATGGCAGAAGACACCGTACCTATGCTTAAGACACTAACAAAACACAGTCGGGTGATTTCATTCGCCGCCAGAAAGTTCCACAAATGAGGCAAGGCTACCCACCTTGCTTATCAGTTTGAACAAACCAAAACAAGAAATAGTTATCATCAATCTGGTCAGTAACCAAGTAGGCACAGGTTTGTGCTACATTTTATTACAAACCTGACAAAAAAACAAAAACAAAAACAAGTGCATTAAAGTGACCAATGAGCAGATTCATATGCCCTGGACTGTTCTAGATCCATATAATGTCTCCTGCCTTGTTGGGACAGGTCCAGCTCACCGTGAAGTTGGCTACTGAGAGGCTGCGAAATCTGACCGAGACCTAGATCAGGGACCCCCTCGGGCGAACAGTTACCAGAATCAATGCCCTTGAAACACCACGGGGTATTTGGAAGTTGATGGATTGATGCACCATGAGATGATGCAGCAGGCTGTGTCATGGGCGTCCCGTGGAAATTTACCATGTTATTCAACCCAAGACTTGGTGCTGGGTTTCTAGAACCCCATGTTTGATTTGACAGAAGAGAGAGAGCACAGCTCGAGGTGGTGACCCCAGTGTAACTTTCCCCTGGAGGATGTCCCGGGCCGGCGAAGCTTGTCCCACCCACCGAACCTTGCAAGAAAAGGTCAGATGATGTCTCCGAGTTCCCGTGCCAGCTGAGGGTGGAGGTTTGATTTCCAGGCGCTAGCTCGGATGACCTAGGAGTTGGAAGTGAATTTCTCAGACTAAGTTTTGGGTATGAAGCCAATTCCATCAGAAAGTTGCCACCTCTGCCACTATGATCTGTCAATAGAAGTGCCAGAGATTAGAATTTGTTTTATATGCCAGGAACGGCACAGGCTGAAACTAAATATGCTTCCCTATGGAAAAATTGAAAGAGACATGAAACTGATTTTTTACTGAGTTTCTAACCAAAAGCAGATGAAGAAAGTCTAGCATAGCGAGAGGTCAAGAGGGAGCTGGGTGGGGGCTTTCTCCGACGTTCATTATGGCCAGCTAGTCGCCTGCGGCAACTTCTTTTTCCTTGATCAAACTCAGGAAGCTGATGAAACCTGTGCAAGGCTATGAAACATGATATTAGCTTTTACAAATATAAATGGTTCCAATTTTTTATGTCAAAGAGAGGTGAATGAGTACAAGCATACCCAAGTGCCAAGACTAGAAATACTAACATGACAAGTCTACTGTTTCCTTAGCATGCCAAGCTGTTGTTGCCACAAATTGGAAGCACTTAAACGCATCTCTTGTTTGATTAAATGCACATGCAAATGAGACGGAATTTCTAACTGATTTGATTTTGTCATCATTGCTAAGATTACAGAACATAAGCAAATATGTATAAACCCAAGAAAAAGGGTATTCCATATGATGTAGTAATAATTCTCACATCTTGCAGTAATGCACATCATGTGAGCATCTAACATGTTCCTTTAGCCCTGTTTTACTGAAGCAATTCTCAAACATTGCTCAAGTAACATCCTGTGGCTCCATTATACTTAGAATTCAGCTTTAACATATTAGTAAAATAAGACCAAAACAATACCAATAAAGTTCTTTATCTTCTCTATTACCAAAAGGGATAGCATTGTATTTACTCTTTAGTGAAAGACATCAGAATAATTCAAAAGAGAAGTCATCAAGCTTAAATAAAGGAGATAAACTACAATGTGTATCCATCGGATAGTACATCTGAAATGCAGGGAGATTGGATGCTAAGAAATCCATCTTAAATATCTGTTTACTATCTTTCTCATAATATGTATTTTATCTTAGCATATTCAGAAGAGTATTGTTTTTCATATTAAGGAAAAGAGTAACTTTTGCCTTAGACAACAGTGGAAGAGCCATGAGATAAAAAGAAGACACAAAATACTCTTGGAACAGTCAACAGAAAGCCATCCCAGCTCCAAAAAAAAAAAAAAAACTGCAAATAAAACCCACATTCATTGACTGATAGACCATATTCTCCATATCCAGTGGTTGGAAACTTTCCAATTATGATGACCATCTGTCTCCAAAATACAAACTTATTGCACTATTGAATACTATCCTAGAATGCACAGTAGCACAAATGAGTCAAATTGAAATGGATAGTACATGTGACAACTGACAGTCTGACATAGCTAGCACCATAATAGAGATGAATAGTCATAATAGCAAAGCATGTGGTTAGGATTGCATGATCCAGCAACATCAATTGCACTCATTCTCAATAATGTGCCAACAAGTCAAACTAACATTAGTCAAGGAGGCAATACATGAATAGTGTCTTCATGCAAGGAAATTACATGAACAATCAGACAAACTATCTGTTTAAGATAGATAAAATTTAATATTCAATAATCAGGACCCACTTTATGGATGACCAGACAAGGGCAGGTTGCAGCCACTCACAAACTCCAATCAGCAGAAAACTATCATTATGATAATAATAATGCAAGCCTTAAGAATCCTGGGTTCACTCAGATCAACAAGGAATTGCTCATGTAGTACAAATAACATGCCTTTGCAGTTCGCACAATAAAACAATTTGATTCATAACACTAAACTGAAATACCTGGATGTATCTTTACACAGATCACATACCTATAGAGTTTTGGTCATGTTTGGTAACAGATTGTATTTGGAAAATAATCGTTATTTTATATTTTCAAAGGCTCTCTTAAGTAATCTATAAAAGGAAAAAAAATATTTCTCCAAAACAGATAATCCAAACACAGAAACAGTAAGGAGAAAACTGTAACAGCATATCAATACACAATTGAGGGCCCCCACAATGGCTGGAGGAAAAACAGCAGAATAGTAGTGTTGTGTTATTTTAAGACTACAACAACTTGCACACACCCACTTCAAGCCTTTTTACCGTACAAACGAAGTTATTATTTTTAATACCAAAACACACCTGGGGGCTGCAAGAATCAATTCGCTGAAAAGGAAAACAATATTTCACACGCGTTACAAGACAGCCATTCAGATAAGCACTTTAAAGCTAAGCTAGGAGGAAGAAAAAAAAAAAAGCAAAGTACACCGAGCACAATCAGCCAAATCATAACTGAACAAAAACATCTCAAGAATAGACACAAAGAATCACACCACACCACACCAAAGCCTGGAACAAATGCAAAACCACGATTAAGGAACTAAACCAACTCCAAACAAGTAACACACACACCTCTATAACTGCACCGACAAAACAGGATAATATATCTCACCTACACCCCAAACCGCAGAATAACGAACAAAAAAAAACTTAATAAAATAAACAAGACCCTACCCTACATTTTTTGGTAATGAAAAATTTAAAAAAAAAAAAAAAAAAAAGAGAGACTCAACAGGACCAGGATAGACCTCAAGACTCACGGAACACTTACAATGCTATTTACAGATTTTTCAGCAACAACTCCATGAAAATATGAATTTGTTCCTTACTAACTAGACCAATCTTCCTTGGCACCCTATCCTACTTTATCTCACCTCACCTAATATAGTAAAATATTAAAATAGCACAAGAAGAAGAAAAAAGAGAATTTTTCTTCAGATAATAATAATAATAATGAAAGAAGGGGGGGTTGACCTGCTACACTGTTGACAAAACCTTTGTTGAAGACCAGCAACAATGACTGTAGGGGATTTAGAGTGCATGCCACAAACTTTGTGTCTAGAATAGTAAGTTTTTGCATTACTCAGATCTACTTCGCACCCTTCAACTTGACACCTTGGAGGTTGAGCTGGTTGAACAGAACCACCTCTTCCTTTTCTTGAAGAGGAAGAAGAAGAAGAAGTAACAGTGGTAGCAGTAGTAGCAGAAGAAGTAAGAGAGGTAGCGGGAGTAGCAAAACCCACATCCTCAAAATAGATTTTTTGGCCGAATTTCAAACCGTTGAGGGACTCAGAAGATGAGAGTTTTGCGTCTGAAGCCATAGGTGATGGAGTGATAAGGTGAGGTGTCTAGAGTGTATTGTTATCGTTAGTATTATTATTCATTGTGGTTTGTTTTGATAAGGGAAAGTTAAGTGAGAGAGAAAGAGGTGGTTGAAGTTGGAAATAGAAGTTCATGAAAGGAGTTGTAATGGGAGAGTAAAGTGGAAGACAAAAGAGGGGGTGGAAGGGTAGGGAAGGTGGCAGAGTCAGGTACACTGAGAGAGAAGAGAGAAGGAGTGAGTGAGTGTAGTCAGAGAACCAAACACACCCTTGTCTGTCCAAAAACCAAGAATAATGGAGCCAAGCCAGCTACGAGAGACAGATTGTACCCTCTCTTTTTTCTTTTTTTCTTTTTTCTTCTCAACACAGACAATTTCTCTCATTGGTTCAAAAGTTCCAAGTTTTTAACCATTCCAGGCCTAACAAGTATAACTGTCGTTTTGTGCAACTTTTTTCTGTCCTTGTCACACACTTGCTAGCTGGTGCTACATACGAATGGGGTGTATCCATGGACCCAAATTTTACAACATACCATCATTATATATTCATTTCAGAATCAAAAGAAAAAGAAGACAAAATTTGCAATTCTTAGAATTGTTATTGGCCTCGATTTTGGACCGACTGTATTAACCTGTTGACATGGAAATCAAATATCTAACCGGTTTAACTTACTAGTTGGATCGCATATACTTGATATAAATCAATTTAATTTAATACGATTAGACTCTAAATCAATTACTCACGAAATCACATCACTCTTATCACAAAATTTAATTTACATCTTATACTTATTTTATTTTATAGATTTATTTATTTTTTTATCAAACATAATTGCATATTAAAATTTGAAATAATAAAATTATTGTTATTTTTTAATTTTTCTTTCATAAGATTATATTTTAAATTCTAATTTAAGATTGTGTATATTGAATTTTGAATCTCATCAAAAATAAAATATTAAATTCTGAAAAAATATGTTAGCGTGCTGAAAATTTAATCACGTTCATGATTATATTTTTAAATATGTTAAAATTATTTATTTATTTTTAAGTTAAATTTAATTCTTAAGTATAGAGGTTTACGAGCTATAAACTTATTTAGAATTTTTTAAAACATAAATAGGATCATAGTGATGAATTCGTGACTTATCTGGATCCAGTCGATGAACAATCTGAAACTGATAATATTAATTCATAGGCTCTTCCCTGCTAAGTGTGTTTGGCAGAGGATCTCTTGCGTATTCCTCGTGGACGAGTCTTTCGCTTTCGCTCCTCTTATCAACAACAGAAAAAACAAAATAAAAAAGATAAATGTCAACCTACTGAAACTAGTCAATTTATGATCATTTAACATTTTTTTCACACGTTTCTTATATAATTAAATGATATTGAATAAACCGTTTACTGTGATTGAATGTTCTCTTCTCTCACGTGGTTATAAAATTAAAGTTAAAATATGATTTTTCTTCATCTATTTTTTAAATATGTGATTTTATTTATTATATTTTTTAACTAAAACATTTTTACTTCCACTTTTTTAAACTATGTAATTTTATTTTTTCTATTTTTAATTGGGATATTCTTTCTCATTTTTAAAAATTAAGTGACTTTAGTTCTTTGATCAATTTTTAGACTTGTTGATTGTATATTTTTTTATTTTAAATAAAGTAAACTCGTTAACAATTAAATAATTTTAAAAAAATATTTATAATATGTATAATAAACAAATAATTGTCCTTTAATATTTACATAATAATATTTGAAATTAAATGTAAAGACTAAAATAGTGAATTTTTAAATATCTCAATAAAAAATAAAAAAACTAAAGTCATAAACTTTTTAAATTGAAAAATGAAATGTCTCAATTAAAAAATTAAAAAACTAAAATTATAAATTTAAAAAAATAAAAAGACTAAAATTATATTTTATCCTAAAATTAAAAGCACGGTACAAAAGTCAGTATTAATATAGGTTGCTTAAGTAATGGTAAGCGCCTTACACAAAATATGAAAATGAAACACTTTATTTATTATTTATTTACTTATTAATTACTAATGAAAACCTAGAACTTAACATGTTACTTTTGTTTCTTTTTATTACGTGTCATAAGGAAATTTTTTATTTTAAAAGGTTAAAATAACATTAATTAATATACGTTTTAAAATAATAATATATACATATGAAAATAATAAATAAGAGAAAACGCATATTAAGAAATTGTCAATTTTAATTACTTTTTTCAATTTATATATTTATATTTTTAAACCATAAGAAAAAAATGTTTACATCGCACAGAAGGAGCTCCTTTGGTTTAGTAGTTCCGTAATTATTTTGAGACTTTTAAGTTTGATTATTTTTTGTCAGCTTAATTCGGCAATCACCTTGCCATACCGGTCATTGACTTAGAAATTCCTAAGTCCATTCGTGTCTTTATTTATTTCTCTAATGTTCCTAAACTCACGGCCACTTTTAATTGTAAATCTATAAATTTATCATTTTACACTCACGCGCGTATATATAATAAAGACATTATTGAAAAAAGTATTTTATGTGAAAATAAGATAAATGAACATTTATCATTAAATTTTATTATAAATAATTAATATTATAATATAAGTCATATTAATTTTTAAACAAATCTAATTCGATTGATTGAACATGATAGATAAATATTATACATCTCAGTATCGTGTTTGACTCCTATAGATAAAAAATAAAATAAAATAATCTTGAAATTTGATTAATAGGGGAGAGAAAAACATAAGTTTTTGTTTTGAAAAAAGTTTTATGCAAAATTAGTTTTAGAAAAAAAAAATGTTATAATCATAATAAAGGGCGATTTTTCTTCTTCGGAGGGAATGGTGTATTAAAGAAGAGAGTTTGACTTGTTATTTAGTTTAATTGGAAAGAAATTAGAGGAAAAGAAGAAGTTTTTTTAAAAAACCCCTTTATTTACAAGTTTAGGGGAAAATATAAAATACTAAAATGTCGACTTTGTTTCAATTCTTTCCCTCCTTCTCAACTCCCTGTGTGTTTGGAAATCAGTTCAATTCTTGTGTTTTGAAATCAGTTCAATTAAACTGTCAACCTATATTTAAAGTTTCCTCTTTGATTATGCATTAAAAGTTGGAAAGCTTCCATTCAACGTGTGGTCCAAACATATTTCCAAACGCATATACCATGCATATATATCAATTTATGATTATTTTGTTGCCATTATCTATAATTTTATATAATGTGATTTTTATTTATATAATTATTAAATTATAAATATATATTGTCTTAGTTTTTTATATTTTTTTGTTAAAATTGAATAATAATAATAATAAATATAGCATCAGAATTTTTTATATATATTTTAAAACAAAATATTATTTATCAGTAAAAGATTAAGTAATTTTATATTAATATAAAATTTTGTCAATTTGTATCCTATGTAATAAGAGTTTTGAATTCTGTTAGAATTTTACATAAAATTGTTGAAAAAAAAGTTAAATAATATTTTTTTTCTACCTTAGAAATTACAAATGACGGTTATATCTCTTAAATCATCTAGTAAAAAATTGATTCTGATTCTACTCACGGCATGTGATTATCGATTCAGGAGAATTTTATATGTGATGTAACTTAAACACAAGATATTCTATTAAATCAATAGTTTTTATTCATCTGAATACAATCAATAGTTTTTATTCATCTGAATACAATAAAATTTTATTTTAATGCATTAATTTTTTGGATTACTTATCGAATAATATAAGAGTTTATGTAATTTATAATGATATAAGTTGATCTTCCTGCTATGTGGGTGCACTTCAGCACTTATGCGCTTTTAAATAAAATTTTGTTTTCAGTAAATATTTTAAATTTTAATTTTTTGTACTTAAGAAAATTATTATTAGGTTTGGGTTTCTATATTTTAAAACTGAATAAGTTTAGCATCTACCGTACGTTGAGTGACTTTTGATAAGTGTTGGCTAACATCAATCCAGTCCAGCATTTTCATATATATCTTCTTTTTTTTTCATAAATTACCATATATATCTTAGTCATTACTGTTTAAAATCTTATAAATACCTTAATATTTAGTTTTAGTTAGAAATATTTTTTTTTGGTTTAGATCTATTTGAAAAGTGAATTATTTGGTGTCTTCAGTGTTTTTTTTAATCGTAAGTTAGCTAATTATAATTTATGGCATCATTATCATATCATGTACGGTGATAACTGTCACGTCAGTGTGTCGCAGTGAGTAGGAAGAAAAAGAATGAAAAGGAACACATGCATATAAATAAAGTTATTTAATTAAATTAAATTATAAATATAATTAGGATATTCAGCAATTTTTTTCTCTTCTTTATAAACTAATGAAAAAGAGGAAATCTATCCTATTTTTTCTTCTCATTAAAATTTGGGATATATATCTTGGAAGAGATAAAAAATAAAGTAAAGATAAGTAATTGATTAAAATACACATGATAGAGAAATAAAAAAGAAAAAAAGACTAATGAAGTATTGGTCAATTATAAATATTTATATTAAAGAAATATAAACGAGTTGACTGAGTAGAATGAGTAAATATTATAATTTTTTTCATCATGTCAATTCTTATCCATAAAAAATAATTATAGATGTTTATATAACATCAATACTCTTAAAAAAATTCGGCTTATCTTCTTTTCTTTATTTAAAGGAAATCGACAGGAATGAGCGAAGAGGGAATAAAAATAAGAAGACAAGGCTCCGGCAGAGATGAAACCCCTACAACTTCTAAAATGTCTCTCAAAACTCTTACATGCAATTATGCAACTTAATCATTTTGGTTCTGCTAAAATGAAATGTGCGGTTCAAAAATACAGTATAATTATAATAATTGATTAATATTAAAAAATTTAAATTCTATAAATTTTATTTGCATCCATTAATATCACGACTCATTAAAATTATATATTTTTATATTATAAATTAATACATAATTTAGAGTATAAATTTCACTCTCATTGTTCTTTCAATAAAATATGTTCAATATTCTATCTTTTTTCATTTGTAGGTACATTTCACACATTATTTTCGTTATAAATGGAAAAATAATTCATCTCTCAACCATTGAGTAACTTTTTAAAGTTATTTTTCATCCATCATTTATTTACTCTTAAAATCTTAGATTATAATGTATAATTAATCGTAACTTTTAGATTTAAAAAATAAATAATAAAACAAGAAATAATCTCTCTTATTTCTCTCTCTTAATATTTAGTATAGGAGGGGGTAGTGTTGTATTTTGTATTTTTGGGTGGTGAGAAATAAGGCAGGCCTTGTGCATTATTTTGAACTCCTTATGCCTTCAATAAAATTCTTTTGGCCTTTTAAAAAAGAATAGTATATGATAAATTTTAATCATTAATATTTTTTAATAAACAGTTATAACGTCACCTGAAGGAGTTACTATAACTCCTCTGTAGAAACCTGAATCCATCCTCGTGGATTAAAAAGTTCATCTCTCACTGTTAGACAGCTCGGATACAACATTCATGAACTCACAGCTTCTTTCAGTACTGGAATGTAATAATTTGATCAACCTAAGAATCAGTGTTATATGAAACCTAAAAAAGTTAATTTCACCAAATTGCAGTCCACCAACACCAATTGCAATACAACTTTCTAGGAATTCTATAACAAATATGTTTCTTAAACTTGAAAAGCAATACTCAACACAAATAGGTTACACGAGAAAAAAAAAAAAAAGTTTAATACGTGCACATACTATACAATTTTTTTTCTAAAACAATGTAAATCTTCTAATAAAAATGAACTTAAAAAGACTCAAATAGACTAAAAGACTTAAAGATTTTCTTTAAATTATTATTTTATTTTATCTTAATAGAAATATTAGTCACTTGTATGATTGATATTCTTTGTAAATATCTATTTAATATGATATGTACTGTGTAATAAATTATTAAATAAAAAAATTGAATTTAATGTTTATTTCTTAGTTGTAGAATGTAAAAATAGTGGTAGAATAGTCTCTTTGAGCCTATCATCTTCTTATAGATGACTCAAGTATTTTTCACATAGTCAAGAAATTAAACTCCAGTTAGTAAACATATTTAAAATTTTGTTATCTATCAATTAAGTTGGACGGCATTGGTTGCATAGACTATACAATATAATACAATGTATATGTATTATAATTTGAATTATTATATTTTAAAAATGCATATATAAAAAGTAATATGGTATTGAATGACTATATATCTATCCGCCACTTTTGAATAGTATGCAGCAATGAATATAAGATGCCAAAGTAATTAAGTATTATACATCGTGGCAGATTTTGGAACCACCCACATTTTCTGCAATTTCTATCTACCACCAAATATCGCACTTACTTTCCAATAGACAAGATATGAGCCTGCAGAGGATCTCATTAATAACGACGCAACGAGAACCAACTAGCGTTACCACTTATCTTACCACCATGAGGCCTGAGCATCAGTAACTTATTCAAGCCAATATTCTGCGGTAAAAATTTAGATTATAAGTGTTACCAACTTTAATAACTGAAATGGTACACTGAACTCAATAAGAGAGTACGTGTGTATTAATTTGTAATATACACTTTAACTTGTCTTAACTTGTTTTTATTTATCCAATGTCGGCAATGTGGAACTTCACTTTTCTGACTCTCAAGTTCAACTTGTTTCTTTTCTTTCTATTGTTTTGACTGTTTCTACTTTAATTTTTATTTTTTTTTTACTTCTACTCAAGTTAGCCTAAGAGACCTTAGGTTTGTGTTTCTTTTTTATGTGTTTGAGCTTGCGTGCAATGTATTACCAAGATCGGCATAAGGATAAAACTATTAAAGGTCAAACTTTAGATTCAACAAAAAAAAATTATTTCTCATTAGATTTTATATAATAAAAATGTCTAACATATAAAACTCTTTGAAGTTTATTTTGTCTTACTTATCATTGGATCGGTTGCGTACTGTCATCTAATAGGCCACAAGTCCTTTCATTTCTTTTTATTGCTTGGGTTATTTCAACTTCTTCCTTGTACTCAAGTTAGCATAAAAAATCTCATATTTATAAAAAAATTTTCACGTGCCTGACTTGTGCTTCTTCAGTCTCGTAGATCCATTTTTTTTTTCATCTTTCATTGTTGATACAGTTTGTTATGTCCTTCGGGCTTGATATCATGTTAGAGGACTCTGTTATTCCCACCCTAGTTTGTTGCTTTTCCACCCCTAGCTTTGTTTGTTATTTCACATTTTCAAAAAGACCCTTGATGAACATGTATTTCTGTTGTACGTAAACATGTTTCTATTAAGTTAGGGTGCACCCTTCATACCCAATGAAAACACTCATTGTGTATTTTACACAACATGAATGTGTTTTTCTTGTGTGTGAAAAACACATCCCCTAATCCAATAGAAATAAATTTATCGTGCACAATATATAACAAAAACACGTGTAACTAATTTTAGGTATAAGTTTTTTTTAAAAAAAGACTACTTTTAATTGTAATAAAAATAAAAAAAATTGTGATACAACTTAACCTTTTTTATCATAATCAAATTAGGTACAATACAAATAATTTTTTTAACTTAAATTGAATTAATTATGATAAAAGTTATCATTTGTAATAATAATCAAATTAATTCCAGTAAAAAGATAATCAAATTATGATACTAATTAATTTATATAATAATCAATTCAATTATTATTAAAAAGGATAACTTGTGTTTTCATTCATTCAAACTTTAAAAAAATAATATATCACAATTAATTCTATTGGTATAAAAAATAATGTGTGTTGTCATTGAAATTATTTGTATCATAGTTATTTTGATTACCAAAATAAAAATATATATATAATAGAATCGTAATTTCGTTATGTATTTAAATTTTAAATAATAGTGGAATTATAATTTTATTGTGTATTCATACATAATTTCGTTGAATATATATGTATAAGCCTAAAAAATTATTCACTCTCGTCTTGCTAGCAAATCAAAGCTCCAGCTCCAATAATCCATTAATCAAAGAAAATAGGTGAGTTATGGAGGACAGAAATAGGTCATACCAAACTAGAAATCTATGTTAAATAAGTCTTGCACATTTTTCAAAATTTGACCAATGTATTTATGATAAGTGATTTTAAGGCATCACTTGAACTTTTTAAAACCCTAATCTAACTCAAAGACTTGTAGTACCGAAAAATAGAAAAAGAAAAAAAGACAACACCAAACCAAAGTTCACCAAAAGAGACTGCAGCACAAGCTTCTAAGCAAGTCAACTAGATCTAACACTAGCTTACGCCTTCTTTGGGAACTCACTCTCTACAAAAGAAGGATCTCAATATCAATATCATCGTGCTTTTTTCAGCTTTACTCCTGATCGTTCACAATCATCACATGTTCCCCTTCTTTAATAGGAACACATTTTATCCATGCCCCCCTTATTTTTCTTCCTTTCTTATGTTTTGTCTTTCTATCTCCTTTGAAGATAAAATAACTAAATAACACTCAAAAGGCCAAAATGTGATAACACCTATTCCTAAGTTGACTAGATGGACGTGCCGGGCTTTATGTTGAAAACTTCAATGCAAGATTGGAGGACATTGAGGCTCATTGTTGACATAAGTTGTAGAAGACTTGGAATTTCAATCAGCATTGGACCATTCAACAATAGTTAGATTACTTGACATCACACACATGCTTGTTGAGTAAACAAACGTATCAAGAACTTAGTTAATTAAGAGAAATGAGAAATCCTCTTGTACCCACACGTGATGAAAAAAGAATATCTACAAAATTTCAGGCTTTCTTTTAGCAATAGTTTTATAGAGAAGACTAAAGGAGCACAGTCTGCTATGAATACTCAAAATTAAAATCAGAAATAGCACATGAAAGTCACAAAAGCAAAATGAGTAATAACAAGCAAACATAACAAGCCTTACACAATCAAACAATCCCTGTCTTGTGATAACAAACTCCATCTATTCCGAGGGCTTAAAACAGAAATATCATGAGAACCTTGCTCACTTGCAATCTACCCCAGCTTCAGCAGCACGGTGAGGCTTGTTCTTACGCCGGCTACCATTCTGTCGGAATCCAGTAGTCTTTATTGAATCTTCAGGGCCTGACTTTGCTAGGATGCCATTGTCCTCTTTCAAGGGATCTATCTTCTCTTTAACCTGTGTAGATCTCTTCCTTTTTCTTTTATTAACTGTGATAGCCTGAGTTTTCAAATCATCCGTAGAACCATTGCCTTTCACATTCTCCTCGTCTTTCTCAATTATTTCAGTTACTTCCACTTCTTCAATTTCATCTGTTAGTGGCTTCACTGGTCTTCCCCTTCTTCTATAAGCTGGGACTTTATCCTCTTCACCACTTCCAGGATCCTCAGCAATAACAGATTGCTTCTTCCCTTTTCCTCTGCCTCTGCCCATTGCCAAAAGCCCTTGTTGTCAAAATGTACTAAAATTTCTCTGTAAGAAATCTGCGCAGACAAAACAACTAATTATACTTCAAAATCCAAACATAGATCAAATAACTGAAACAAAACATGAGGTTTAAAAGTTGATGGTTAAAACTGCAAATCAATTTTGACTGATGCTACTTGAAACCAGGTAATTATGAGATGAAATGTTTTGTTTCTAAGTATCTCTAGCATCAATTATGTGTTTATACTAAATCAAAAGTAACAGAAGTCAAGTATGCAATTATAACTTATCTTCAGTTTATTACTATTTAAGGATCGAATAAAGAATGCATCAGTTGAAATTCTGATGCAAGCCAAGAGCAAGGACTTCGGGATATGGTTTACATATGCTCACTCTTTTAATTGACAACATAAAAAGACCTAAACATCATTTAGAAAATCATTGCAAAGAATGGTTTCTTTGGTCAATAATCAGAAGAAAAAAAACATGCACAAACACATTTCAGAACAACCTATTTCTGAAATTCTGAACAGCCTATTTCAGAACAACCAATCAAAGGATCAAGTTACCTTCAATTTCACCAAGGAAAATGACAAACACATCAAACAGTGAAAACATTACATCTCATTTCAATTTTCAAATCATTTTCTTTAGCAATAAATCGAACCACATAGCGGATCACCTAATCCTGAGCTGAGTCTGGGAACAGCCAAGAGAAACCCAAAATACAATAAAAACTTTATTTCAATGTAACCAATATATAATATTAACATTTTTTTTAAGCCCGAGTTCGATCTAGTTCATGCTCAATGTAAGTAGACTTCACAAACTCCTCTGCTTCAAAACAATAAGAAATCTTATACCAAAGAAGAATTGAAACCACTTTGGTAGTTTATTATAAGGATCAAAACAGAAGACAATAAACATCAGAAATAGAGGCAGAAAAAAGAAAAAGTAACCAATAACATTATAGATTTGCACAGAGAGAATTGAGATTGAGGAAGCAAGAGAGACAGAAGAGAAATGAAGCTAACCTCCTATATTGAATCAAATTTCTGCATATAAAAAACAACCCATTTTACAAAATCAGATAACAAAAATCCAGAAAGAGGGTAGACCCAGATGGAAGCATTGGTTTTTCTGAGAATGGTTTGAAGCAAAGCATTAACGGAGAGAAAGAGAGAAGAACAAAAGGTAAAAAATTTGATCTGGGTCAAAGAGAGTGAAGAGACAGATCAGAGAAGTGATGTGAATGAAGAGAAATATGAGATGAAAGATAGAGACTTGGTGAGTGGAAAAATGTGGAACTAGGTTAGAGAGCAGTGAGTGACCAAAGAAAGAACTGAAACAAGGCAGGGAGAAAGAACTGAAAAAGAGCGGAAGTAGGATGGAAAAATAGAAAATAAAAAAACATGGAAGATAGCTAGCCGAGAGTTGAAATTTTCTTCTTTTTTTTTTCTTTATTTATTACCGGTAGGATAATAGTAATGACTATTTGTCATAAAAAATATTTTTTTTTTTCCTTTGATCAAGTATTCCTACCTAAGACACAAAAAAGGTAAAAAGTTAAAATCTCCTGTTTTTTTCTACAATAATTTTTTTTGTTATCGTAATGAAAACAAGTTGAATTAAGTCAAGGCAAATAGTTAAAGTTAAAATTTCTTTTATTAAAAAAATTCTTAAAATTTAATATATTTGTTTAAAGAAGATTTTCCGAAATTACACAAATTTTCTTGTTTTTTAACATTCACATTAATATCCCACTAAAAAATAACTTTCATTACGATAACAAATTTTCATTTATTAACATTCACATTAAGCATATTATTTGTATATTTTTTAGTTGGAGACTTAGAATGAATAACTTTTAAAAAAACAAGAAATTAAATTATATTTTTAAACTTTTTAAGAAAAAAGGGGGAAGTTATTAATGTGAATATACAAATAATATGCTTAAATTTCTTAAGTTATTAATGTGAATATAATTTTCATTCTAAGTCTCCCACTAAAAAATATACAAATAATATGCTTAAAGCAAAACTCTGTAATAGGTCATTGAGATTTGAGTTAATGCAACTAGCAACATCGAATGTTTCAATCTTTCTATTTATATTTGTTCTTATAAAGAGATCTTAAGGACCTTCAATCTGGAAGTACTTCTTTTAAAAATATGAATATTGCATGCATTTACTGTGCATTTAAAGATTTTGAACATTGTTATGATATCTTCAAACTGTGAATGTTGTTTTTGTTACTCTGAAGTTGACAGAAAATAAGAAGAAAAATAGAATTTTCTATTTCTATATATAAATGTTTATTTTCTTTCAAAGATTATATTTCATATTCAATTTTGTGTCAAACATGATATTTAAGATTGTTATGCTTTTAGAATATGACCTTGATGTTTAATCTTATTTGGTCACACAATAGAGAATTGTTCAATAATCTTAAGATAAAATTAATAGACTTCAATCTTACTTATAAGTTGTCAAACAATTTTAGGATGATTAAGTTTTGCCTTATACCCTCTTAAGATGATCTCCATAAGAATATAAATCTTTTTAAACATACAAAATGACACTTTTTAATTTCTATACACTTTCTACTATACAAGGTACAAGGTGTACAAAATACATGTGGTATCTTAGTTGGTACTTCAAGACACATGTTCATCCTTTATATCAGCCCTAAAATAGGAGTACGGGCGTCCGACACTTAGCAGTTGGGCTCCCCTACAAGTTACACATTATCTGTAACTATTTTATCTCTTAATTATTTGAATATCCTGTAACTACTTTATCTTTTGGAAGATATTCAATTATTTACTTGCACATTATCTGTAACTATTAAATTTGTTGGAATTTTAGAGGGTCATTATAAAATATCAATAACCACCAAGAACACATTATGTTAGATTATTAGGAAGAGTTTTAGGAATACCTAAATCCATAATGATTGATCAAACAAACGCAGTAGAATCTAAATTTGTATGTTATTTCTGATCTATGTACTGTTTTTAGGATATGTTACGAACACAGATAACCGACTAACAACGTAACCGGTGGCTTCATGATTATTCCTTAACCAAAACCTCTTTGTTCCTTAATAGGACCTTCCTAACTCTTCACATGGGGGAAATAAAAACTATATGTGACAACTCGATATATTGGGAACCATAGCCTTCTTATAGTGTGTTAACCTAATAGGGTTCTCATTATCCCCTAATGGGTGGGCCAACACTGACATTTACTCATTTAAGTCCATATTATCTTATTTGGTTGTCTAACAGACTCACTTAATTTGATCATATAAAATATAACCCACTAAAGATAAATAGTTAATATAATTGCCTTATAATATTAGCTCACATTAATTATTGGAATAGAAAATTCCAACAATCTCTCACTTGGGATACATATTGTAACAATTATATAAAAAATTCTTAAGCGCACATCTGTATGTTATTTACCTTTAGACTTCCACCTTAACAACCTAGTTCATCTCATATATTAATAATGGAATGATTGCGGCTTTCGTCACTACAACAAATGTAACTAGACTTCAATGACCACTACATCAGTACACTCAATGACATAGGTCAATATGGATAAGCAGCATGGAAATTACATGCAATGTGATCTTAGTCATGCCTACCTCCAACTAGTCAAACTTTATTCTTTATAGAGATATATCCAAACATAACATAAATATTGCAAACAAAATAAGCTAATAATGAAATGATAAACTTCAACTTTATTTCTGTAAAAAATCCAAACAATAAAATATTTGTAAACCATAAAATATAGAACATAAATCAGACTCCCACTAAACTAAGGTACTATCAAGAATTACACCCATATGAGCAGTGTGAAACTTTAAGTGTCATACCTTTAGTAAGTGGATTAGCTAGCATGGAATGAGTCCCTATATGTTCTATACAAATCTGTATTTTTTGAATTCTTTATTTAACAATCAAATACTTCATGCCAACAAAATTTTACTTGATTGAATCCTTAATAAGACCGCTAAGATATTGTCTTAATAAACTCCCGATAGCTACTTAATGTTGGCGACAACAGACAAACCAGTTACAATAATTTAGCAATCATAAATTCTAGTATGATGTCTCATAGCAAAATATTAACTCCACCAATATGGTTAAATGTGAATCCTTATGTGGAGTGATTGCTATTAAGACATTCCGAAAAAATCGAAGTCAGAATACCCAATGATCTCTAAGCTTCTAGATTTTCGATATGAAAACATGTAGTTTCATGTTCTCTTCAATTAACGCATAATACATTTTACTACTTTCTAGTGTTGCATACCAAGATTACTCAAATATCACCTTAGGACTCCCACAAAAATTTAGTTTAGGACAATAAAAAAATAAACTTAAGCATACATGATAAATTGTAATATAACTATTTTGCAACAATAAGTCGTATGATGATAGTAGGATGTCATCGACATATAATACAAAAATAATAAATTTACTCTCATTGAACTTTTAGTACACACAATCATCAACCAAATTTATCTCAACACCATAAGAGATAATCTAGATGAATTTTTAATACCATAAACGAGAGACTTGTTTAAAAGCATAAATGAATTTATTTAGTTTGTATACCATAGACTTTAGATTATCTTAAACAAGGTTTTCTAGTTGCACCGTATAAATTGTTTCATCAATATTTCTATTTAGAAACATAATCTTTACATTCATATGTGCAAAACAATTATCAAAATAATCTACAGTGTCATTATAGTTCTAAGAAAGTCTTTCTAAAAAATCAGAGAGAAAGTCTCTTTGTGATCAATGTCTTCTTTCATGTAAAACTTTTGGCGACAAGACAATCTTTATATATCTCAAAATTACCCATTGAATCCCTTTCGACTATAGATATTTATATACAACTTATGGGTTTCACACTTTCAAGCAATTTGACGATATCTCAAATGTCATGTTCAACCATCGGTTTTATTACATCATTTATGGTATCAATCTACTTGAGAGTTAGAGTACAACATGATTTGACTAAGGTCAATTAGACTTTCTCAGTCAACCTAATCTCATATTCATGTTCTTAAAGAAATATGACATAATTATATCAAATTACATTTTTCATTTCTCTAGTGGATCTTCTTAATTCACTTCTTGAGGTTATTGAGTTTGAACTTTAGGTGGTGCTTGAGAGAGAATCTTAGTGTTGTTTTGTCTTTTAATAATGTTAGGAGTAATATCATTATTTAATTACCATATTTGTTTCTTGAACAATGGTAAGTATAAAGGCTTATCTATTGTCAATAACATATTATTCTTTAAAGGAAACACTTCTTATGTTTCGTTCCCCTCCAAACTCAATTTCCTCAAGGAGTCTTGCACGTCACAAACATGATCTCAAAGTGGGATTATAAAACTCATACACGCGAGAGCTTTAAATGTAATAAAAAAAAAATTATAACTACTTATCTTTAAGTCCAACTTACCTTCATGTAGCCTATAAGACATTGCTTCAATTGAACATTCCTAACTGTGTATATGCCTAATGTTGGAATTTCCCTGACTCATATCTATAAGATAGTGACTACTTTAATTGGTACCCTAAAAGAATATAAATTACATTCTTTAATGTCTTTCCCCAAAGCGACTTTGGTAGAAAATAATTAAAGTTCTTATCATATCTGTACAATTCTAGTTTCATCATTCTGCAACTTTGTTCATGTTAGGTTTGCCTAACATTACATGTTGTAAAATAATTTCACAATTATTGAAGAAAAACACATGGGGGACTCCAAATGTTGTACCTTATGTCATATATACCATAGTATTTTCCACGGTCACATTTGACAATCTTAATTTTTTTTCTTTTTATTTTTCTTAGTTGAAGTTCAACTTCATCTTTGAAAGATTAAATGTCTAGAAGCCAAAACTTCTTATAATTTAAATAAAGAGGAATCATCTATGAATATAATAAAATATATTTATTCATTCCATGAATCCATAAGGAATAGGATAAAAATATGTGCATGTATTAGTTCTAAGACATCCTTATTTTTTTTTAGCACCTGAATTTCATTTTGTTTGTTTATTTTCCCTTTATATACTCAATATAGACTATAAGGTCCAACCAATATAAAGGATCTAAAATTTCCTATAACACAAGCATCCAAATTCTCCATTAAGAGATATGACTTAAGCGTTTATGTTATAAAGTAATGAAATTCTCATTTAATTTTAAGTTTTGTACCACCCAAAAATGTTTGCAATAAGAACACTCAAATATTCATAAAAGAACTCATAACTTACAACATTTGAATCACACAAGAGACTAACTTTATTATTTATAATTGAACAAAAATAATTGAATTTGTCCAAATTAGAAATAAAATTTGGTTTATTAAATAGTTTAATATATGTCTCAACCAAATTTAAATAAAATTGAGTCTTTTAAAGCAACATAAAGTTCTCATAACTTCAATTATAACTTTATGTCATCGCTCACATAGAAGAATCTTTTGTTATCACTTGGCGGATGACTCCGTAGGTAGCTTCGTATAGACATGTTTTTGTGATTAGTAGAACCAAAATCTACCCATTAACGTCCTTCGGTATAAAACTAAATTAACTTTAAAATAAACAAAAATGAGAAGTTTACCATTTTCACACACTAAATAGTGTAAATGAGACCCTTTTTTTATATGTCTCTTCCTACAAAAGTAAAAAAGAAATTCCTTATCTTGTTCTCTCATTTCTTCTCTAGAAAAAAAAAAATTGTGCAATATCTTCAACTCTCAACTGGCTCCCCTCAAACTCTAAATTTTATACATGCAACTTTGGGATTTAAATAATATGAGTAATTTAAACCATAGTAATAACAACAACAACAATTAAAGAAGAGAACAATAAACATATAATGCACAAATAATCTTTATGGTAAATTTAAAGACCCAAACAAGATACCTAATGCATCATTAATCCTCAATTTTTGGATTGAAAAAGATTAACTGCAAGTGGTACTCTCGACGCATTGATCAAACATTGGTGATAAGTTCTGTCAAACAAAGGTTGTCTTTGGACACTTCATTGCTCACATGGAAAACTTATATGATGATTACTCTAGTCAAATAATGATTGTCTTTGAACATTTCATTTTTCACATGGAAAATCATACTATTTATAATCGCCACATGTTTACCATCGCAAACATGTAATTATTCTGCCAAATTGTGTCTTCCTTTGGACCGAGCACAATTCGCATGAAGAATTTCATGCAACATCCATGCAAATTCAATCAAATCAACTTACTCGACGGAAGTTACTTTGACAACTTATTGTTTCAATCAATTTAACAAAAAAATAGAAGATAATTTAATATAATAAATAAGAAACTTCACTTCACCTTCAATTTTAATTTGCTTTTAGAAAACCAGAGTTATATAAATAAAATATATAATAATATTTCTCCTTTAATTTATTAGCATTACAAGAAACGTGAAACACAAATTTTATCCAAAAGAAAGTAAAATAAACCAATACATGATTATATGACGTTAAAAGCCAATCGTCAGAAACCATGATTAGTAAAACAACACAACAACATTTTTTTTTTACGAAATAGAAAAACAACCCAATTCCTACAAACCAGTCTATTGCAAAAAAAAAATTTAATTCTCAATAATCTAACAGGTGGCTCTGATACCACTCGTTGGAATTTTAGAAGATCCTTATAAAATACCAATAATCCCAAAGAACACATTATGTTAGATTATCAAGAGCAATTTTAGGAATACCTGAATTCATAATGATTGATCAAACAAACGAAGCGGAATCTGAATCTGTAGGTGATTTCTGATCTATGTACTCTTCTTAGAATTTGTTACGGAACGGCTAACTAGCTAACAACGTAACCGGCGACTTTATAATTCTTCTTCAACCAGAACCTCTTTATTCCTTAATAGGACATTCGTAACTCTTTAGATGGAGAGAAGAAAAACTATATTATGTGACGACTCGGTATATTAGGGATCATAGTCTTTTTATAGTATGTTAACCTAATAGAGTTCTCATTATTCCCTGATGGGCCAACACTGACATCTGCTCATTTAAGTGCATATGATTTGATTTGGCTGTCTAACGGACTCACTTAATTTGATCACATAAAATAAAACCCATTAATGATAAATAGCTAATACAATTGTCTTATAATATTAGCCCAATTAATTATTGGAATAGAAAATTCCAACAATATTATCTACTAACTTTTATCTCTAAGTATGTATTATCTCTAAATTTATCTATAAACTACTAGACTATTAGCTACAAGTCGATAATTAGCTGGAAAGGTTATAACAACCCCTACAAATAAGAACTCGCAGCCCCATTCCACTCCTATAAGTACCAAGTTTCATCGAACTCTTAACACATCTTGAACACACTGTGCACACTTGCTTGCGTACCTTCTTATACATTTTTGTTTATTTTCCTAACTCATATACGTACTTAAGCGCTAAAGTCTTTTATTTTGTAGGTCTCCCCTCTTATCCTCTTAACAAAGACACCTCTCAAAGTCGACACGTGAAGTCCGAGAACGCACCCTAGCCATCTTGACGTGTGACAGTTTTGAATTTTGATAATACGCACTTAAAGTATCTAATGGCTATTTATTATTCATAAAATAACTTTATTATTTATATTATTTATTAAAACTACACAACTTTGTTTATTACTGATTAAAACCATAAAATTGACTTATTTTCACTCAACAATTATTATTAATAATATTATTAACGACAACAACGCTCAAATTATTTACAAACTTTTAGTATTAAGCTTACAAAACATAAATTTGATTCATTTATATAATTGCATTATTAAAATTGTCAATCACGATGGATGTTTTCCCATTGGCACAAGTATTTCACGTTAGACCCCTTGACTACTAGTCAAGTTAGCTTATCACTTTGAGCCGCCCTTACGGGTATTTAAGCATTACTCCTTATTAAATGTTAAGTATAATATTGACTAAAAAAACTTGTGTTTTTTCTAACCATATTTAAAAGAGTTAATTATAAGACATAACTACAAGCAACTGAATGATAAAATATTTTAACAGGTTATTAAACTAAACAACGACTTCTTTATTTTAGATATATTATTATTATTATTATTATTGCACCTAAATTATAACTTTTAACATAATTATCACATGGACATCGACAAAAAGGAATTATATTTTTGAAATTCTACTTTGTTTTTTTTTTTTTTGACGAGGTACTTTGTTGGTTAAACTTCACTTTCACTTTCGTATATCTTTCAAATCATATACAACACTATCATTAATACATACATGCCCATGCACATACACACATCACGATCATTTGTTTATATTTTTTAAGAAAACATTTTCAATTAAAATGTGTTTTTAAAAATTAGATAAGTTGGAGTATTTTAAAATCTAAAAATATTAATTTATGTGGAAAAAAAATCATATCATTACATCATTAAAAAAACACGCATTATTCAGTGCAATAGTAAAAGGCATACAAATAAATTACTTATAATAAACTTAATTAATTAAAATTCTATATTTGACACTATTATTCTTATTATTGATTAATGATAATATTTCTAAATTTTATTTTTAAAAAAAACTTTATGAATTTAGTAAACACATAAAATAAAATATTTTCCCTGTTGAGGCATAGGAAAAATAATTTGCTATCAAGTAGTAGGACACTGCTCAATGTAACAAAAATTATTTAAATATAAAATATTTGATATTTGCTTAACTATTTTTTATAAATAATTAAAATGTTAAAAAAGATATATTAAATACTACTTAACCCCTACTTAAAAGCAAAATCCAAAAAATGATAAACACAACTTGGTAGTTGGACCCGAAACAGAGCCATTGTCCAATTGTAATGATGCCTTTTAACGAGTTCCAAGTTGAGTTCAATCTTTAATCATCTAATGAAAGGACAAAACAAAATAGACACTATAATTGCTCAAGAAAGTATATACAATTGAAAACTTTGAATTCCAATGGGCAATTGAAGGGAGCCACCTAAAATAGGATTCTAAAGTTAGGATGTTGAACGGTGGTTAGTTAAAAGTAAGTTCGGTTGCTTTAAAGTTTGCATTTAAATACTGGACTTTTGCCTCAGCAAGAAAGGCAGAAATTCCAACCTATCAGTGTGGAGGAATAACAAGCCACTAATAGTTCAATCTCACTTGCTTCCTCAATTTCTATTTTTCAAATTGATAGTAGACAAATGTTTGGTAAAAACATTGTCACCAAAGCTATATAGTATCTATGATAAATTATCCATCTTGTGTCCCGTGGCAAATATCTATGATTTCATTATTCATCTTTATGAAAGCTGTTATTCTTGCTAAGTTGCTATGCTTTTTTGAGTTCGAAGGTTCTGAAATTTTTTAGCTGGATCTGATATAGATACTGAATTCAGATGCAATGTGGGTTTTCCGTAACACTTTGATCAATACATGCACAAGATGTGTGTGTTATTTCAGACGTCCCAGAGATATAAGATTGAGTTGGTAGTTAAAAAGATGAGTTTAAGGGAGAAGATGGGACAAAGATTGTGGGTTCCAATTTCTCTCACTAACATTTTAACAAAAACTAACGTACATTGATTGATTAAAAAAAAAAGTTTGTTTTCAGAGGCAAAATTATTACATAATGCCGAACTGCAGAGTATGTATGTTTCTCTTAACAATTTCTTTGGTTAGAAAAAAAAAAGTTAACAAATTGATAGCTTTCAACCCAACAAACCAGGTCATCTAATTTTCAATTGTAAAATAAATACAGTTTCTCATCCTCACCAGTTCCATTTGCCGTGTGGTTCATACTTGAGGAACAGATCTAGTTAGACTAGAAAATTCTAGGAAAGTGATCTGCAATGTAACTGGGGTAAGCGTGTGAGAAGGTGACTTTGACGACAAATGATCTATCTAGTCAACATTCTTCTACCTACAAGCCATGTCATAAATATCTGCAATCAACAATCACACATGATGTTAGATCATGAAAACCTGTATTCTAGTTGTCCATGATGGTTTCATGTCAATGCGATGCCGGCTAACATATCTGATCTTCAATTGGCTATCTGCAATGTGCACACCATATCTACTAGTCAACTTTAAGTGACTCATTCCATAATACAACTTGCAGTTCAATCATCCTTAATAGATGGTAAAAGTAGGGGATGCACATGGTCTGAACCACAAACAGATTGCCAGATTCACCCATTATTATCCACCTCAGAAGTGATCAAATCTCAGCAAAAGACTGGATTTATAATCTCATGTTTGCTTCCATAAAAAAATACCAATTGAAGAGAATTTCTTCAAACGACTAAACTTACTTAGAAGAAATTTGTGCCTACAGATCCTGCAAAACTTGAAGGCCAGATTGATGGCGCTTTACATACAGCTTCTCAAATGCTTTATCAACCCTTCAAGGCAAATAGGAAAGAAAGGAAGGAAAACTCGCTAAATCCGATATAGAATATCCTAAACTCACAAAATTCTCAATTTTCATGCTGATCCTATCCGTGGTCTGACTAAGAATCTGTGGGGAATCTCAAATCATCTTACAGACATCCTCATACTCCTAATCGCCTCATTCATTTTCCTTGAGTTCTCCACATACCCCAACTTGAGCATGAACTTCTTCTTCTGGTCCTTCAACTCATACTCCAAATACGAGTTCCTGAAAGGCTGAATCCTCCTTCCCAGAGCCCGACTCTCCATTACCAGAGGATCATCCCTCACAACTCTATACAGCTGCTTCTTGCCAACATTCAAGTTAGTAAGCAATGTATTCGTTTTCTTAAAAGTGAAGGAACCCAACACCAAGCAGTGAGACTGCAAAATCCTCCCAATCTCCGAAGCCTCCATCTCAATCATGGTCAAGAACAGAAAACACTGCCTCAGGTTGGACAAAAACTTAGCGACCCGAATCTCAGGAAATTCGAGAAGCACGAGAGCAACCCGGTCCACAGACAACCCAAATTTGAACAAAAAGTTAATCAAAGACAGCACACTTCCTCCAGACTCCTCAAAAACAACACTAGGGTGACGAACGATAAAATTACCCAATTGTTCCTCACTTTAAACCCTAGCAAGCAAACACAAAACATGAAGCACTATCCTCCAATTACAACAACCCTGATCATCCAACACATTCAACAAATTCTCACCATCCTTTCCAACAACACCCTTCAATTTCTCCACAACCCTAACAAAATCCAAATCAACACCCCCAACCAAAATGCAGGGGCTGGAAGCAATCACACACGTCAACATCCTCGGCGCAACGCCGCGCTATTCGTAATCGCGAAGCTTCGAGATAAAAACCCCGGATTCATAACGAAAAATCTGAGGAGTTAATTAGAAAAGCCTCCCCATCTTGGTGCGGGGAACGCCGTAGTTGCAGAGGGTACGGTAATTCTCCATGAGCAAAACTTCGTCGTTTAGCTAAATCATGTCACGCGGGAGAAGAGGCGCGTACTCGGGAGGTGTGAGGCCAGCGCGCGATGGTGGTGTCGAGGAGGCCGTGGAGGAATGAGGGTGAGTTTCTGCACATGTTGTCGGCGTCGACGATGCTGGCGGATTCGGAGGGTCTCTTCTTCGTGCTCTGGAACCTTCTAGGGTTTTGCCAGGGTTTTAGGATGATGAGTTTATGAACGTTGGGTTTTCGAAAGAGGAACATTGCGTTTGTGGGTACGGTGTCGTTTTGGTGATTGAAATTATGAGAGTGGAGGGCTCTGTCTCTGTCCTCCATTTTAAGCACTCAGTTTAGGGTGAGCCGAAACCCATAAACAACCATCATGTTACCGGCAGATATGAACAAGTGATAAATATTTGAACATATAAAATTTATACTAAAAAATAAAAACGTATAAATTATATTTTAGATGTCATAAATAATTTATATAGTGATATTTGATATTTTTAATTATTGATAAATACTCTTAAAAAATCAAAATTTAGGTTAAATTAAAAATATTGAAAACTATAAATTAGAAGAGATAAAAAAATTGTTAAGTTGATATTAAAAACATGATAGGATATATCACATGCATGTCAGAATCATATTTGAATTTAAAGATAAATTACATATATTTGAAATTGGTTTCTCATATTCATTTATAACTTATTAATTCAATTGTTTAATTGCTATTAAAACAACAAGAGAATATATATCAAATAAATATTTGGAACCTATTTAAAATTTGAAGATAAACATATTTAAAATTAGTTTCTAATATTCAGTTACAACTTATTAAACCGTTAAGTTAATAATCACATGAAAAAAGTGTGAGTGAAAGTCTAAAGAAATAAATAGTCTTCTACGATTATGATTATAGAGAGAGGGAAGAGGGGTTAATTAAAAAATTATACCTTAAATAATTTTTAATTAATTGATATTATAAAACTATTATACTATTTTTTTTTTGTATTTTACCCCTTTAGAAATGTTATTAGATTATATATATATAAACCATTTTATTAAAATACAGTGTAATTTTTATAGATATGCAACTATATTGGATATCTATTGTTGTACGTATTTTAGTAACTTATAACTTAGTTATAAGTTACTTCAAAGTAGCTTATAAGTTATCAACTTTCTTTTTTGTTTTCTCAATTCTGTCCTTAATAATTTATTTGAATTTTTTTTTTACTTAAAATACCTTTTTTCCCGTACTTTATTAGCCTCCCGCAAACAAATAAAAATGTTAATGAAATTTAGAGTTCTATAATTTTTTTAGGTATTTTTTTTTTAAAGACTTTTTACGGTTTTTAGTGAACATGTGGTTCATGAGCGATATCACAACAAAAAGGAAAGACCTAAAACTTTAGAAATTTATAACTTACGCCATATACTGAGACTAAATAACCACCAAAACAATTGCAAATGATTTGAAACTTCAAAGTCTTAGCTTAAATGCAGAAAAAATGTTACTCCCGTTTAAAATATTCAGAAAAAAATATATAAAAAAAATTCTACTCAATATTACAAGTAACATAAGAATGTCAAAATTCTACAAGAGATCAAAAGCTGCATGGAAGAGATAACTAGGGGCTAAAAAGATTTGAAAAGGAAAGCAAAGAAAGGAGTACCAAAATCATCATCTTTAGTTTTAAAAATACATTCATTGCTTGGGATAGTAATAAGGGTAGTTGTTCATTCCTACAGGTTGAGTAGGCAGAAACCCATGTCGGTCTTTCTTTGCAGAAACTTGAGGATAAGGAATCTGCCCTTGTGTCGGATAAGGAGAGGGAGCAGTGGGAGGGTTTGGATAAGGAAGTGCAGAATATGGTGCTACAGTTTGGGGGTAACTGTAATTGATTGGGGGCCTTGAACTAACATTAGCTTTTCCAGGCTGCTGCATATATCCTGGGTTCATAGGTAATGCTGCCATCGGAACCACTCCAGCAGGAAATGGTGGCTGGCCAGTTTTACCTTTTTGGGAATCAGCATATTTTACAACTATATTTCTTCCCTGGAATGAAACAAGAACAATATGTCATAAGTTCAATATTTATACAGCTTGAATCCTAGAGCCGTTGCAGGCTATATAAGAATTTCAGCTAGCAAGCTCAGATAAGCTTCAAAGAAGTTAATTTACACAACTTCAATAAAAAACGAGTGAATGCAGATATTTCAGTTTTCACCACAAGTGCATAATGCTTAGAGACCAAAGCCTTTCTTCAGTATTTACTCTAATTCTATGAACAGGGATTCAGGGTGAGATTATTGATCAGACTAGTTGAATGTGCTGTTAGATAATTACCACCAAAGAAAGAACGTCCTCCAAATGAAATACAATAGGGGAACTTTATATTTTTGTCAAAATAGGGATAAAAATTTAAACAAAAAATTCAGATATGTGCAGAGAAGTAAAATCCAATATGCAGCTAGAAAAGAAAAGTTACCTGAAAGTGTGTAAACAAACATTCTTTTATCAGAACTTTTACTTTCACCATATAACTATGATGCCTTTTTCATTCCAAATAATCTTTTTCATTTTTCTTGTCACAATTCCAACACATTTTTTGAGCATAGAAATAATCATGTCCTACCCTCACAGCTAACCTCAGACTTGATATAAAAATTTAAGCGTTTTCTTACCCCAAGTGTCTTTTCTAGGTCATCTATGGCCTTCTTCGCAGCCTCCGCTGTCTTGTATGTGACAAAGCCAAAACCACTACAGTTGGAAATAAAACAATAATAACATTACAGTGGAAACCAGGTAACAAAAGCTACTTAGAGCATCTCCAATAAGTGAGTTGCAAAACACAAGTTTTTGAAAATGATAGTTTGAAAGAACAAGCTTTTGGATTGTTAAAATGCAGATTTTGCTCTATATGACTGTTGCAAACATATAGATGTAGCTCTATATATAACCACTGCTCTATATCAACCAGTTTCGTTAAAAAAATAAATGAAAAGCTACACCTTTTTGGGTTGCTAAAGTGAACACCCATAGCTTTTTCAAAAACAAACACTGGTTGCTCTCCATCAGTGAATATATGCTAAAGTGGGTTGCTCTAACAAATTAGCAACTATCTTTGTCAGGCATTGGAGCTGCTCTTACAAAAATTAAAAAGACTATTAAACATTGTATCCAAATAAAGCATGTTGCTACTTTTACCGTGATTCATTTGTATCCCTGTCATATGCAACTGAACCTTCCTCTATTTCACCATGCCTTGCAAAATAGTTAAGGAGAATTTCACTTGTGACTTCTGGTGATAAGCTTCCAATGTAAAGCTTCCTCAGGGAAAGATCAGGAGCACTACTTGTTCCACTTAGACTCTCACAAGCTAGATTACAGACAGCCAATCTCCCCTGAAAGCAAGAACCGCCAAAATCAACCAGGGGAATGGAGTAAAGATGGCTGCAGACAGTTGCACAAATTACTGGTTTATTTTTATTTTTTGTGTTGGGCAGGAAACACAAGCAGGCACAACGGACATACTATAACACAGGTCAGTTATCTGTAAAAAAACTCCTTAAAAAAGAAACCACATCTGAGATAATCTTCCAGATTAAAATCTCATGATTTGGGTATATTGGGGGAGGTGCGGGGGGGAGTTAAGGACCTAAGGAGGCAAATTCTGTTAAATTGATGTTTCTAAAGCAAAACTGCAAATTCATGAGTTCTAAATCCAAAGCAACAAAATGGGCTAAATCTTACATCGATTAACTTGCTAGGGGCTCTCAATGCTTGCTGAGTTGATTCCATATTTTTGAAAGTTATAAATCCATAGCCACGGGATTTTCCTGTCACTTTATCATAGATCACAGCTCCTTCCTCAATTTCTCCATGCTCTTGAAATGCCTGCAAAAAGAAAGAAACATACAATCATAAGAAGCAATCTACATTTTGAGTCTTGTTTCTTGAGTTCAGGGACAAGGTACTGGATTGGAAATAAAGGGATATGGAAATTGGCATTCCATAAGTAAATCTTGTTGGGCACATTCCATGTGGCATGGTAACAATCACATCACATGCATGACACACTAAACACAATCATCAATGCACTCACAGCACGCAAAGTTTCTGAAGTGGTATTCCAGGCCAAGCCACGGACAAAAAGCTTTCGATGGGCAGGATCTGCACTTGCAATACTTTTTATTTCTTCTGCAATTGAAGGATATTGGGACCCTCTTTATGCCTCAACATGAAAACAAACACACATGCACACGGTCAATCACACAGCATACAAGTGGGAGCAATACTTTTATGGCCCTTTTTCAGAGAATGCAAGCACACCAAGCAAGCAGAAGGTACTAAATATTCAAAGATTACAAATGGACATATATAAAGCAATGCAAGCAACCAAAAAAGGATTCCATTATGACCAATTGACACAAGCAATACAAGACTCAGTGAAAAAAAATATTTTCATCAAGCATTTGTGATTTGATTTTTTATATTTTATGTACACCTAGCCAATTGTTTCATCTCGTTATAAACTTGTCAATTTAGAGCCATGATGACAAAAGAGGACAAGCCTTGGCTGGCACAACTAATGTCACGGCCTTGCGTCCGAGACATGTAAGGTTCAAATCCTCTAACAACCTCTCCAGTCTCCACTAGCAAGGATAAGGCTGTTTACATCTATCTTCTGCAAATCCCACTATGAGAGAATACCTTGCATTGGCTCACCCTTTAGAACCATGATAACCAAGTGCACTGGGTCTGGGTTAAAAACATGTCACCAGCTAGAGCCTATATCATTTGCAACACAGCCCCTTTCATTCCCACATCTTGAAATTGCTTGCGACGGGGGAGGAACAGCTTAATGGAAATGTAAGAAGGGGAAATTGTAATATTGTCCACATTTTAATTTGTAGCCAGAAAAGGAGGCACAAAATTAAAGTTTGAAAATATTCCCAGAGGATCATGAAATTGGTGATAGAGTGAAAATGCCAATTCCTAGACATAACACTAGTAACCCTATCTCATAAAGACCCGTGCTTCAACAACTTTAAGGCAAAAAATCCTACAAGTCCAAACTCCATTAAATAGTTACAAATACAACTAGATTAAAAAAATACTAGATATTAAAGTCCCGAACAGGCACTACTGCTTTCCAATTTCCACTTCTTCAACCAATAAACCCATAACAAACTATATATACAAACTTATACTACAAACAAAAGATTTTTTTTTGCTTTCTTTGTCCTCTCCTAGGTTCCCCTATGTCTCTTTTGACAATTCGAAAAAAGGAGGAAAATAACTGCAACAACCCTAATGGATGAAACCGAAACCAAAAACAAGATGGAAAAACAGCATAATGGAATTGATCGCAGAGAAAGGAATGGGATGAGGAAGAAAAGAAGAAGGAAGCGAAAAAAAAACGCACAGTTTGGCAAGAAGATCGACGAGCTGGGGTTTAGCGAGAGGTTCGATGAGGAAGCGAAGCTCTTCCTTGGAAGAAAAATCACCGTCGCCACCTGCTTCGTCCAGCTCCAGCTTTCTCTTCTTGAAATCCTCCATATTCTTCTTCTTCACCTTCCACTTCCACTCAACACCTCCGAACCCAATGCGTTAGGTTTATAATGGGGCTTTTCTCTTATACTTTGCAGTTTAGGCTTATAAACAAATTTATTACCTGCTTTTTTTATATATTTTCTTTTTACCACGTTAGTGTTAGGAATAAGTATTCACCACTTTGTCAATTAGGAATAACCATTACGATCCTCTTCTTTAAATCACTTTTTTTTTTTTCATTTAAAATATTTAAATTCGAGACAAAAATCGAGTCCATTATCATTGATATCAATCACTTGATATTTGTTTAAAATATATCAAGTAATAACATGATAAAAAAGTTTGAATTTCTAAGATGCAAATGACATGTTGAATGATTCATAAATGATTTAAATTTAACTCGTTAAATGCTCGATTATAAAAAAAAAAAATTGTTCATGTTGAGACCAAGCTTTACAGACATAGAAAAAATTAATACTCAGTAATTTTTTAAATCCGTATACCAGTGAGCACATTTTTCAATTTGTAAATCATCTACAATTAAAATATTTATAAATATTAAATTGATACACTTAAAACTTATTTAAGAAAATATTCAATTATAAATAAATTAAGAGGGTGTTTGACAAAATATTTTAACTAATTTTTAAGTATCAAAATATTCAATTATTTTTAAGTTATCATTTATTATTGTCAAAATATTTTCCAACTCATAAAATTATCTCCATTACATACAAAGAAAAATACACACATTATCATAAAAATTATTTTTTCAAATATTTTGAGATATAAAATCATTATTGATAACATCAATATCAATGTTTTCTAACATATCATTCTCATTAGATAATTTTTTAAAACAAAACAATCTTTTCCTGTGACATTGATGACCTTGAGTCATTGAAAAACCTCAAGCTACAGTTATAGGAACTAAGATTTTGTAAGCAATTTAAATATATGGATAGCAATTAACGACTTTGATAAACTTAAGAATTTCAGTGACTTGTCATTAACTCGTTAAGCAAAATCATTTGCAATACTTTTAAATTCGGAGAAAAGATTATCTAAATCAACTTATGATGAATCTTTATTCATTATCATCTTTTGAATTTAACTTATTTAAATCAAATAAAAATCCCAAAATATTACCAAATGTCTTTAGTTTCTCTCAATTCACGAATACGGAAAAACGGTGGAGCTAGGTTGAATGTGATTGGCATTTACTTTTTTTGGTGGAAATTGAAATTTCCTGTTATCCTTAATGATGACTTGAGTTGGAATTTGAGAATGAAGGGAGTTTTGGAGAAACAAAATGAAATTGAAGCGTCTTTTTTTCCCCTCCTCACATTAAAGTTGTATGGATTTCTTTTGGGTCATGTAATCGCCCCTCTAAACTAGACTCAAGGCCAACCCTGGTCCTAACCAAACCATTAAAGGTTGATAGGTTTATGTTGCTTAGAAATCAGTTGTTGTGTCATTTGGAAATACGAACTATGGGGTTGTGTTGAGTATTATTTAAGATTAAAGAAGTAATTATATATCGTATTTGTCAAAACTACTTGTTTGTTAAGTTACTATGTGAAGGGTAGTTAACAATAAACCGTATAATTAATAAATACAAGAGTATCATATTGTTTGTATAAGACCCTCACAGTGAATAGTGTTTTCATTTTTTCTCTTAATTTTGTGACAACTCTCCTTGTGTGTGAATGCTGTGTGAAATTTGTGTGGGAGTGCTCAATAAGAGCATACAAGACATGCTTACATTTTGAAGTAACTGCCCAAAAAATGGTTTCTTACACTTACATGCTTGATTTGCCTATTGCAAAACAAAGGCAGCAACATGGTGTTTGCATAAGTCATAGCCATGCCACATGACAGAGCTAGGAAAATAGAGTAACTTTATCAAAACAATTGACCCATCATTTGGGGACAGTAGCTTCCAGTTCTGTGTAAGGGGTCTTCTCCAGTTTGGTTCTTTCCTTTTGGTAATCTAACATTACTTTGAGCTGCTGACTCTGCTCTTGAATTAGAGTGTGCAAATTTCGTTGCATCTAGTAGGCCCGAAAGAAAAATAGACACAAAATATTAAAGGATAAGTCAGTCCAAATGCTTGTGTTTCATAAACACTTTAAGTGATGTTCAATAGATATTTCCATCAAAGCAATTTTGTGTATTAACACCTTTAGTTGTTGGCATATATTTCTCCGGATCTCTAGTTGTAGTTGCCGTGATTCCTCAATTTGCATATGGCTGCAAATTAGAAGAGTATAGATTTAAGAAAACAAATATGGCTGCACTTAACTGCTTGAAATTTTAGTGAGAAAAAACTCGTGCAATTTCAAATAAAAAATAGTATCATAACACAAGTGTAGATTGCCATAGTTTAATTGATGTTACATTTTGACTTGAAGCTCAGACACCCCATTAGTTCTCTGTCCTTTCTCAGATCTTTCTGAAAGACAAAGTGGTAACTGTATCATATAATGCACCCATAATACCAGAGAATTAAATTATAGTTCAATGCATTAAAGTGTACATTATTAACCACCAGCAAACATGATCTGTTAAATGTAAAAGAAAATGATGCTGGTTTAATTAGAAGACTAGTGTTTGGTAGAAGTATTTAAATATCAAAATGTGAAAATTTGATGTTAATGAGATGTATCTGGACTTACTGTATGTCCAAATACCTTATCAAATTTCATTTCTCTAATATTCCACCTTCCTCTTTTCACTTCTATCGAGCATATATACCATTATTATAGTTGAAAAGAAGTACTCTGTTTTAAAGAATTTCATGGGGTATGCATTACAGTAATATAACACATCAACAATGACAGAAGTAGTGTTTACCCTGCAAAGCTTTGTGCATGTGTATAGTAGACCTACATTTCTGCAAGACATTTATATTACAAAAATATTAGAGAGCCGATTAGGTGTGAAAGTGGTTGCTATATATTGCACGACAAAGTTTAAAAACAATATTGTAATTTTTTTTACAGGAAATAGTTTTACCTGCAAATGGCTTTTAACGTGAGAAATGGACAGCAAATCTGATTTCATCATATCTAGTATAGCTTTAGGCTTTGCCTCTACAATTAACAATGAATAAATCAAGCTAAGTATGGGGTAACAAGAGGTTTCTTACTTCTTAGATGTTATGTCTAAGTGTAACTAATACTTTGTTAACTTACTTTCGGGACCACCAAGGCTATTGACAATCATCATAAATGGCTCATGCAGATCTTTGGTCCATTTTATTCTTCTTTTGCCTCTCCTAGAAGCTACACAGGCAACACCACAAGTTCGATGAGGAGCTTGCTTTTCTCGCTTTGTACACGAGTCCAACTAGTAAGACACATATTACATCTCATCAGCCAAGAAATAAGTATAATATACAAATTAACTAGTAGATAAATGAATGAGGAGAGATTCTTAGATTACAAACAATCTACTTGAGATGCTCAAATAAATAGTCTATAGTTTATATGTCTAAAAGTATTAACTAGAGACATGTTCATACATTTTTTATGTGGTCCACACACTTCATATATATCAACAATTAATTTGACTGTATATGATAAATCATGCCTAACTAAGAATTTTTGTATTAAGAGAAGAGTAATCATTTGAGTAACGGAAAACTCAATTATTTCAAACACTTTATTAATACTTAACATTTTTCATTATCTTTCTTTCTATCAAATCATATCATATCATATGTATTTTTCTCTCCTTTATCTTTATCTCTCTAGGTGTTATATAGCACTTGTGGTGTCCGCTTATTACTTTCCTAATAATTTTTCCTCTAAACCAAGCTAAGATAAAAAAAAAAAAGTAAAATAAACTACAATTTTTGTTAAAGGAAAAAGAGTGATTTGACACATTTTCTTTCTTTCTATCTTTTTTCTCTTTATCAAATTATATCACCTACCACATATCATTTTTCCTGGATTATTTTTTCTTCTCTCAAGGTGTCAAATAGCATAAGAGTGTCCAAAGATCTTTATATATCCAAGAAAATAAGGATGATTCCATACCAAATCATCATGTATACTTTAAATGGACTCGGAAACTATACTAGCCACGCACTAAGAAAGTAATCAGTGTACCTGATTTCTCTGAAAGGAAATTTCAAGGGGCCCTTCATCCGTGGCAGCATCATCCCTCAGTAATTTATCATCTTCTTGTGAATAGAGGTCGTAATATTGAATACTATCAGGCTGAATGCTACTATGTTTTTCTTCGGAATAAGAAGCAATTTTACAATATTTTTCAGAAGAAGAACGGCAATCTGCACCACTGCTAGACAAGAAGGAGCTTGTGAATTGAGACGATGGTCGATCTTGTTTTGTGGTGAAGTTATCTCCAGAGGCTTGGCAAATATTGTTCATCACCATGTGCGTATCTGTTGTTGTTGTCGTCTTTGGAAACTCAAAGCACCAAGCAGCTGGAACTTCAATCTGATGCTGGTGATGAGCATGTTGTTGTTGTTGCTGAGCTTGAAAACTCACAAGGCTTTTGATTGCACTTGCACAAAAACCTGGTGGAGTAATTTGAAGAGGAGTTGTCACAATGTTGAAGGGTGATTTTGTGGGCTCAAAACTCAGTTGTTCTGATCCAACAACCTTGTCTAGGTTGCTAATCCCCATGTAGGACTCCCATTCAGTTCCGTATAGTTGGGAACTATACTGATACATGCTTCTCTCAACCTATATAACCTAAAGTCTCAAACTCTTATGCAGATTTAGTTACTCCACTTCTGTGATATGCTCATTTATATGCCAAACTCAGTTACGAAAACAAAAAAGCCATTAATTAACAGTCCCTACTTTTTTATATAATAAAAGGGTGTGTGGGAGAATAAAAAAATGTGAGGGATGAACAGTGAGAGGGAAAAAAGTTAACTAATGTATACAGACATAGTTGTGTCCTCGTACAAAGCGAATTTCTCAATGCATTAGGACAAAATGTTTGTCTAAATACATTCTGACCTATGAAAAATATCAAGCATTGTAGTAGCATCACAGAGAAACTAATAGTCACTTATTCTTAATTCATAGATGCAACTTGCAAGAAATTGTTTAATTTAATCTATTAATCAACAGCAATAAGCACAACAATGCATTACTTTGGATCGGCCGGTCCCTCCTAAGTCCTATGCCCTCACCCTAACCTCATCTTGCACTTGCAGTTATTTGAAAAGGCCAGAGTTAAGAAAAAAAACAATAAAAGAATCTGAGTTTTGTTAACCAATATTATTAGCACATCGGTTAAGGACTTAAAAACAAAAAAAAAATACTTATGATAAAAATTGCAAGAGGAAATAAAAAAATCATGAATAATATAATTTTATGTATTTTAATAAAATAAAAATTTTCGTTTAATACTTTAAATAATATTTTAGAAACACCGGTTAGTATTTGGTAAAGAATATTAGTAAAGAGATAGTTTAGTATTGGGCATAGCATAATATAGTTTTGAAGATCTAAATAGCTAATATGGTAGATCTCTTTTAGTTAAAGAGAATATAATGTGCAGATAAGGGTACGAGAATCCTAGCGAGCTCGAGTCATTGATTTGTTTAGTTGGATGATCGGAAAGTCTCTTTTGATTAGAGAAATAATGAAATACTATTTCTTTGTTTATACTAAACATTTATGTATTCTTTGTAGAAGACTAAAATTGGTGAATGATTAATAAATGTGTAAATTATTTCTTTATTTGGAGGAAGATGTAGAGGCAGAAGAGTAAAGGGATCCATTCAGCTTAAATGATTTATTTCGCTTAAAAATTCTAATTTTCAATTTCTTATAAAATAAAACATAAAATTATTAAAATTAAATTTAAAAACTTATTTTATATAAAGAGGATAGATTAATTAAAAGAGATAGATAATTAAGAAATACAAGTATATAAATAAAGATACAAGAATGATAATTTGATATTATTAAGACAAATTCTTTTAGCTAATTGCGAGAACGATATATGAAATTTATATCTAAATGAGATAAGAGATAAAATATTTAGAATGTTTAATTGAAATAATGCAATGAGAGTCTCACACTATCACTATAATTTGTGCATTATAAATTATAATTTATAATTAAAGAACATTTTTATTAACGATTTTTTTTAATATTTTCACAATTCATGATTTTGATTTCTTTAATATTTTAATTGAATTTTCATTTTGCATTTGAATACAATAATATTATTTTATTAGCAAGAGTTTTTTTTTTTTTACGATAATGAACTGTTTGAATAATAATTTAAACCTATCTTCATGATATAATAATTTTATTGCAAGAAAATATATTCAATTTGATAGAATGTATTAAAAAAAATTGGTACAAGGCCAAAAGTATCCTCCAAAAATCTTGTTGGAGTTGTGTAGGATATGGATGATAAGTTTTTCCTTTAAGTATTTAATGATGTTATATCTGGATTTGAATATTGAATTTAAGATTAATTAATATTTAATTAGCCGGAATAATTTTATGCTAATTAATCTAAGTGGTTGATATTAATGTATTAAGATTCAAACTATAAATTATAGTTAAATTTAAAATTAAGAAATATATTTGAAAATAATAAAAAAAAATGTTAAATACATTAGATAGGATAAGCCAGGTGACTATGAGAATAACTCCTCAAAACACTATCATTCAAAAATAACTCTTTTTGAAATGATTATCATTTAAAATAAAGATCCAAATTTATAATATGGAATGAATATTTAAAGGGTTAAATGTGATTTTAGTCCTTGAAAAATAAAATCACTATATTTGGTTCCTAAAATTTTAAAATTCCCTTTTCATGTCCTCTGTTAATATAACTCTATTATTATTCAGTTAAAAAAAGTTTACAACAATAGTTGTTCCAACTTTCAATATTAGCACTATTCAGAAAGAAAAGAAATCATTAAAAAAAACTCAATATTGACAATTTCATCCCAACATTAGCATTCGCTATTCAGTATACCCTAAAAGAATAGAAAAAATCATATTACAAGTTTACAACTCTATTATTCTCAAAGGATCGTATATATAATTAAACTCATATACATTACCTCTCATGTTAGTCGAACTTGATTATGAGAACAAACATCGTCAAGTGCATTAACATAAGTCTGAGTCTCAGTCACATTATTTACAACAGATGAAGATAACTTATCTTTAACAGAAAATATTAATGGAATTAAATAAAGGATTTAAAATGAGAATTTTAAAAATTTCAGAGACCGAATGCAATAAAATTATTTTTAGAGGACTAAAATCAATGAGTTAATATTTGGAGGACGACCAAAATCATATTTAACCCACGTTTAAATCAATACATAACAATTATAATGGATTCATTTCCTTATACGCAATTTATTTTGATAATCAATCATTTGAATTCAATCAAACAAAAATGTTCTTTTTAGATTCATCTGTTGGGGAAAAAACTCCTCCATATATAATGAGGACTAAAAGCATGAGACACATACAAACAACATCACAAATAAAAACAACCAAAGACACAAATTTAAGGAGGTTCAATACTTATTTTGATGGGGTCTTGGAAGATTGTACTCTTCTTTTCTCGGATTCTCACAAACCATCTTTGACTTGGTCCAAACGTAGTGCCAATATGGTAGCTGACAAGATTGCTCGTTTAGTTTTTGATTTTCGTGAACAATACTGGTTGGAGGATGCCCCTTATCAAGTGGCAATTCTTATCAACAATGATGTATAGTTTTTATCTTTTGCTATTGAATGAATCACACAACTTTTACTTAAAAAAAAACACGTGATTCAACACTTTTTACTTATGACCATGGAAACATTTCAACAGATTCCCATATTAAATAAGATTACAAGTTTTGTGAACAAACTTGAGAAACCCTCTTAATTATACAACCTTCTCTCACTTGGGTGGTAACTCCCATCTTCCTTGGGGTGATATCTTTTCTCTTCACATAATCCCGTTATAAAACAAAGATCTATGGCTCCATTCATGAATGAGACTTAGTGGGCCTTAATTGCCTCGTCTCTTTGCCTACTTTAAGAGTTAAGGTACATTCCACTACTTCTTAGAATGCACATCTTAACTTTTTATTTACTTAACATTAATATTTAGAAATTTATAGAAAAAATAAAAAATTTAGATTGATTTTCTCAATACATATATAAGATTAAATACAAATAAAAAGTAACTTTGCACCACAAATCATTAATAAGTTTTTTAAACCATCACAATTAGGATCTTTGGCTTTATGGTGGAACCTTGTGTATTGTCACAAGATTTAATCCTTTTAATTTGATTATAAGTAATTATTGATTTGGAGTTTAATTCAAACTCTTCACATCTCTCTAATGAGTATTATGCGAGAATCAAACATAAATCTTTTTCTGCAAATTTAACATATGTTGTTAATTGAGCTATCATTAGTAAGTAAATCATTAATAAGTTAGTAACTAAGATTAGCAAACAAAAATTCTAGAATTTCTTGAATTTCCATTGTAAAAGTTGCAAACAACTCTCTAAATTAGCTTAAACTAACTCTCAGCTCATAGAATATATTTTTTTAAAAGTGAATGTTAATTGTTAATTTATTAGTCTTTAGTGATAGAGACTTAAATTCATGACATTTTTCTCTCTTTTTATTTTTCAATTACTAATTTAATCTTATAATTTTCAGATTTATTTAAAGTAAAGTCATATAGGAATCCTTTCTCTGAAGTAATACTCAAATCACTTAGTAATTTGTAATTATTTGACTCAGAGATGATTCCCAATAGACACCATACCAAACCCGTCGTTGCATATTATTAGAGAACATGGAAAAAAAAAATTCATATGTTCAAATAATTGCAAAAGAATGATCAATGGGTATAAGTATGCAGCATGGCAATGGCAAAAATATGTCGACACTTCAACGATTCTTGGTCTCAATCATGTAATAAATAATCGCGTAAGACAGGAAAACAAAAAAGATAAAGAACGGTGGAGAAAGATAACGGGACATAACCAAGAGCATATATATACATATGACACAAACTTTATCATAAAAATGACGCAAGCTGAACAGAAAAAAAATCTATGGATATATAAATCTGTTGAAAATCGCTGGCATTCATTGTCAGTTCCAACGAGTTAATTTATAGGATGGCAAGTTAAAATTTTTTTAACATAGATTAAAACTTTAAAAGAAATGTGGATTTAAAACAAATGAGTTAATTGATTGAGAAAATCAATTTCTACACATGTTAATACCAAAATTATACATTAAATTTATTTGAATTTCTTAAAGAACTTGATTCTATATGAGCATTAGTGCATTACTCTCTCTTTTAATTTGAAGATGAGGAGTTTCCCACTTTTAATAATTATGATTAAGCTGTCACGGTCATTCTCATATCAGTGAATATCACAAGCTATATCATCTGTGGCTTTGTTAACGTAGGAGGCTACGCAGACACTAAATTCCTTCTAAGCAATAGAATCAGCTCCAAATTCCGCCAAACTTTCTGAGATTCCATCGTTCCAAATTTTCAATCATTTAAGAATAGGTCTCCGTTTCCAAACTAGTAGTATAATTTAAGCATCGATAATCTAAGAACTTAATTAGAATATAATGCAGTATAATTATTTTATTTACTGTATCATCTAATCAAAATTTGCCATCCATAGTAAAATTATTAACAATTTTTTATTATAAAAACTAGTAGAACATGAAGACACTTCCAACGCTATATTTTATTATTAATATTTTTTATGATAGAATATAGAATTATAATTAATCCTAGCAATTATTTTTTTATAGATAATATTTTATAAATATTAAAATGAAATAAAAAAAGTTTTAATTTTAAAATTGGTATTTGGTATGCATATTCAAAAATAAAAATAAATGAGAAATAAAAAACATTTGATGTGATGGTTTAATTACCTTTTGATCTCTACAGTTATAATAAATTTTCATTTTATTTCTTAGATTTTAAAATATTTCATTTTAATTTTATGGTTATAATTTTTAACCTTTTTGGTCTTTGTTATTTAAGGTTGTTGCATCCAAATATTTTAAAACTGTCTAAATTTTGGACAAATTTTTGCCGTCAATTCAATTTTGTAGTAATTTTAAAGAATTTGGACGTGACAATATTAGGCAATTTTAGATAACGATAACCAGAAGAGTTAAAAAGTTGTAACTACAAAGATGAAAATAAAATATTTTAAGCTAGTGGGACTAAAATAGAAAATTATTACGAATATAAAGATGAAATAAATAATTAAATCTTAAATTTTTAATGTCAAATTTATATGGTAATATTTGGTAAAATTAGATGAAAAATTAGTTGGAAATTTAAAAATTAATTTAAAGTTGAAAAATTAGTTTATTAAATTATAATTGTTTAATATAATTGGATTTTAAAATAGCTGAAAAATATAAAATGACTGAAAAATAATAAAGTCATGATTTATTTTAAAAAGATAAATAAAAAATTTGATAAATATATTAAACATAAAAAATAAATTTTTTTATAAAAAACTAAAATTCAAAAGCTAGCATTTAAAAATATTATTTCAAGCAATATTTTAAAAAATGCTAAAAATTTATTTACCAAACAACAAAATAAAATTTTCAATTAATAAATAATTAAAAATGATTATCGATTATAGTTGTGAAATTTCGTCTGATCATTGACCCGATCGAAACCGGCGAGCGAGTAATTGATCTAATTTAACCTAAAAATTTAAAATTATATATATATATATATATATATATATATATATATATATATATATAACTAAGTAAGAAAATTCAAAATAATAATGAATAATAATGAGATATCACACTGTGATTTTTTTTTTGTAAAATTAATTGGTTCAAAACGATTCACTCGAAATGTAATCAAATTTAATTGAACCATCATAAATTAATTAGGTGACCGATCTAATAATAATAAGATGACTCCCATAAACTAACAAGTCCAAATGTTACAACTATGATACCCATAGAATATCGATATATTGAGGTGGATACACGTGGACGTACTTAGGTCCAAGAATGAAATGCCAAGGACAGCCATCACATTGCCACGATTGAATGTAAACAAGGCTGAAAGATTCCGGTCTTTTCAAGGAGGTTCAGTTTTTAAGCCTCGCCCAATCAATTAACAATCCTTCTACACTTCTACTTCCCTTTTTATGTTTTCTAGGCTAAATATAATTACTGTCATTAATGTATAATTTTTTTTAGCACAAGTAAATAATTACAAATCATTTGCTAGTCCTATATGTGCCTTGTTCAGTTGTTCCTCACCTAAAAAGAAGGAAAATTAGAAAAATAAAAGGCTCTTCCTTTATGTTTTGTAGCATTTCAGGGATCCCATGGAATTTATTCTTGATGTACGAATTATAAAGTGAGAAGCGCACATGGAAGTTTTTTTAGGGAGATAAAACTCGTTTTACCGATATTTAAGTCTTTTAGAGTATTTATAATATATAATTATTTAGATGAGTTATTTATTATAATTAAATTAATCTTATAATTTCAGATAAATTTAAATATTTTATATGAAATTTACTTTAATACTAAGATTGTTAAAATAAGTGATTAACTTAATTTTACGGGTCATATAATATTTGAAAAATATTTTATTTATACTATAAATTTATTAAATAATGGTGTTTATATAAGCAACGTTATCTTATATCACCATGAAAAAAAAAGTTAAACACCATTATTTAAAGTTAATCGATTCATGCTTGGTATTATGAATTTAGACTACGGAAATATTTTGCTTTAAAAAAAGCATAAGCAAAAGTTGGATAATACCCAAAACAATCGTTCTTTTCTGCTTCTTAAATTTTACTAATAGCCAAACATAGAAACAATTAAACCAAATCATATCAACAGCACTAAGCAACAGCAATAGAAGTTTCTTCTAAAAAAACAATAGAAGCTGATTTAATATACCAAGCTGTGAATCATTTTACAAAACAAATATCTTTATGTAAAATTAACAAAACAATTAGTTCGGGTAAAAAGTTAAAGAATAAAAAGTACCAATAATGTTATTTTTAGTTTTTACATAGAATTTCTATGACTCTATTCACAATATTTTTAGGCTCTTTCTATCACACCACTCACTTTATTCTGTGTTTGTTTCTCTTTTTTATTTTTCTCATTGTTATTATACGATTGTTTTTTTTTTTTTTTGGAGAATTGTATTATACAAATTTTAAATAAGAATAACATTTCTCAAGATGAAAACATAAAATTTTGAATTAATCATTTTTTGCTTATACTTGGCATAAGATAATGCCCCGTTCCAACGTCATTGGTTATCCGTTATCTTGTGCCTAGAGTTTGACATGATAAAGTAGTTAAATCATCAGATAAATATTTAATTGCATCATTTTCTTTTATAAGTGATTAAATTTGTTTGCAACTGGATTTTTACGGTTGGAGAGACAAAGACATACAAGACTTGTGGGTCTCATATAACATTGAAAATTTTCAGTATTGGAAATTTTTTTTGCACTAATAAGTAATATTTTACTCACAAATCATTCAATTACAACATATCATTATCATTATAATAAATTTATTAATTTTTAAAATAATTATCTTAAAATAATTCAAATTATAATTTGTAATTGAATGATGAAGTGTATAATTAAGCATTAAACTCTAAAAAAAATATTCTCGCATTAAATACAGTAGACTGAGATGAAAATTATAAATTTATATTTTGAGGAATGTTTTTTTATTTGACACGGTATGGAGGAATGTTATTCATAAACTTTTTAGTATATTTGAATGTATTTTTATTATTAATTAAAATTTATTAAAAATTACAAAATCATGAATATAAGTTATTACGTAAAGAATGAAACTCATAATTTTTAGTTTTTATAAATTTTAACTAATAATAAGGATTTATTTAAAAATGCGTTGTCAGCATTTTTTAATCTTTTTAACCCTCCCTATATTGTTTATTCCCTCCTCCCCCAGTAAAGCTAGTGTAATACAATATTGCTTCTTGTTTCTGTAGGACATATAATGTAATCACTCTAAATTATGTACTAATTCATAGAGTTTGCATTTGTAGACTGTAGTATAAAGAACAATGTTATTCTTCCCATAACAAAATCACATGATGTGGTCTATCTGTATCTTACAAGGAGTAAGCTTTTGGAAAACTGTAATTTTATACACATATGAACCACCAAATTATTGGCTTGGAGAGGTCTTGGAAGGGAAGAAGGAATTGTTGTTAGCCCCTTCGGAAGCATTTTCACCGTCTTTATGACTAATTGATGTCTCTTCAATGGTTGAATTCTGAGTATTAGAGACGTCATTACTTGTCTTCTGTTGCTGGTCGAACATTTTCTTTAGTTGCCTGCCTTGTTCCTCGATTCGCAACTGTAATTTTCTCTGAATCTGGACCAAAAAAGTATGATAATTGAAAATCTGAAGTTAGGAAAAGAGTGTTATATTATAAGAACCTAACTATCCAACTCATTCATTAATTTTGGCATCCAATTTCCTCATTATATTTTCAACCAATAACTGGAAACTTATATCCACCTTTTAGCACTTGATACTGCAATTTGACATCATCACTTATGCCAACAGAAAACTAGATTGCATATTTGCATGAGAAATTAAAACAAGATTTCAAGCTAAGTGTTGAGTATGTCTTGAATTAGAAGAATCCAAAACTGCAAATAGACAAAGATGTATTAAAGGCCTTTAAATATATCATATTTTGTTGGTGAAAGTGATGCATTATTTTAAAAGTAGTGGTTAGAGTTTGAGCATGTGAAACTATTGGACTTTCATTCTTCTTCTGTGATTAAAATCTCTGCATCATTTCTTTCATGCAAAGCCGGTTACAGGTAAAAAAGTGAAATTCAATGCTCAAGGTTCAAGAACCTTTCAGCTGGTTTGGCCAATATTGAAGCTTTTTATAAGAGAAGGCCAGAAGGGGGAAGGGTCGGAAAAATTAAGTACAACGTAAGAACAATAAAGGCTTGGAGAGCATAGAAATGTACTGGCATAAATAAAAGGTTGTAAGAGAAAATGATAGCAAGGATGTACCTCTAGTTGTTCATGAAGACACCTTTGAGCATCTAATTGCAGCTTAAGTGCCTCTCTAATTTGTATGCCACTACAAATCAAGAGCAGTGTAGATTTAGTAAATTTGTAACGTAACAACTAAAGTTATTACAAAATGAACTAAGCAACTTAATGGAAGTAGTGAAATTATAGGAATACAACAGTGGTATGTGCAATAGAAGTAGCATTACGTTTTGACATCAAGATGATGCACATCCTTTGTGTGGGTTCTTTTGTCAGATTTCCCTGAAACAGGACAATTTTTTAGGTTCAGTATGGGGAATGAACCTAATATTTGAAAGAATGTAAGAACAATGAAGGCAATGAAGATTATGAATAACTGGAGAGAAGAATAAAGCAATAAAGAACAGTCACTCATGTCCTAAAGAGATATTTCACAGTAAGAAACAAGCATTGGTAATTAAGTAGTTTGACTAAGGTTGCTATCATCAAGAAGAGAAAGTAGACTATATTTGCCATTTAGTAGCTCAAACTTTCTACCATGTATAAAAATGCATTTATTCTGCATTGGAACTTCCTACACTTGAAGTCAATTAACCACAAAGACATTAAATCAGTGAACAATCTGCGTTAGTTTATTTAAGTTCACGACAATAATTAATGATTCAAAACCAAGGGGAAAAGAGAAGCTTATTAGCATGTTTGAAAACCCATTGAAAAGGAAGGAATCACGTTTGAGATGTGGATGCTATGACTATTAGCTTCTTAAAATCACATCTAAGATGTTGAACCAAACACGCACTACATCCTCGGCCTTGACAAGCACTATAGCAAAAACATCTGCTCATCATTTATGACATGAATGCCAGTAAATTCAAGCACCAAGAAATGTACATGACATGAAAAGGAACTACACTGCAAATTTGTTAAAAAAATGATTAGAAATTACCGTGACTGGGTTCTGGAATGAATTTAGCAATTCTATATTTCTGCAAATGACTTTTGACATGGAAGATAGTCAAACCATCAGTGTTCATCATCTTTAATATAGCTTTTGGTGTTGCCTCTATAGTCAAGCAGCCAATAGAGAGGACTATCAGATGCTAAATAGATGTATTGCCAATCAATAAAAAATTCAGTCAAGTTACTTACGCTCAGCGCCTCCAAGGCGATTCACACACTCAACAAACTTCTCATGAAGATCCTTAGTCCATCTTATACGTGTTTTACTTGACACTACGGCCGCCACATTAGAAGCAGAGTTTCCAATAGTGGACACACTTCCTGCTGAAAGTGTTGGAGACAACCTCTCAATCTGAGAAGAGAATCTCAGCTGTGGAACAGATAAATTGAAAGATCCACGGGAAACATGCATACAAATGAAATATTATAAGCCAATTGAATCTCCAAAGAATGAACAAATGACAAAATCTACATATAACATAATAAAATGAATATAAAATGGTACCATATGGTCTTGATTTCCTTTGTTAGGAAATGATGAGCCACTGATAAGACCATCAATGAACAACTTCTGTTGTTCAACCGGAAGGAACTTGGTGCTGTGAAAATTCCCACATGAAATTTTATTGGACTTTTCAGGGGATCTACTGCATTGATTAGCACTATTCAGTTGAGATTTCACTATGGATTGCAAAGTGTTTGATAAATCAAAGTTGGTTTCAGATTGGTTTGCTGAATCCAAGAAAAGGTTTTCCCTTGGAGATTGATACAAGGGGAACTCCAAATCATTAATCTTGCATAACTGAGAGCTCAAAGAGTGAATACCAACTTGGCAATCATATTCTGCAAACTCCATGCAGTTTTCTGCAGCATAAAAGGCAGAAGCTGGTGACTCAAAACGGCTCATAATGGTGCCAGATGATTTGGCATGGCCTATGTTTTGTAACTCATTATCTATGGCTTCTCCTCCAACCATGGCAAGTGGTCCCATATTCCAAGCTTGTCTGATATCAAAATATTGACAGTAACGATTGCCAAACTCAGAATTAAAATCCCCACTTAGTACATGACTTTGTTGAATCAATCCTCCCCAATCAATTTTGTTCTCATTCATTGACACAAAATTTGAAGTTGGATGGTAAGTAGACTATAATAGGTATGTGCTACAAATTGTGAGGTAGCATCATACATAACATAATAACTCTTTGGAAGCTCAACCTTATTAAGGAGCACCAAATGGAAGGGGGAAGGTAGAAGAAAATTGGAAAGGTAACAATAGTAATGCCAATTCGAGCCTATGGCATAAAATTCTCTTTTGTATTCCCAAACGCCTTGAGGTATAAGATTTGAATCTAATTGTCTAAATGCTACCGTGCAAGGTCATTAGCTATTAATTATTCTAGAGAAGAAGAAAAAAAGGATAAGAATGAACATTAATGAATTGACATTAACGAAGTAGAGTACATGGAAACAAACAAAAAGTTTTGTCTAAATGTTGTCTTCACGTGAATTTAAACCAAATGCAAAAAGAATCAATAGAAAAAGGATGAAAACTAAGCAACCAAACTTAGATGGGTCAATAAGAGGTTCAAAGAAGTCCCCAACGGAGGACAACTTCAACAACAAAGCTTGATGGGTCACACATATGATATTATAGAAAACGGTCCCAGAATATTATTAAATACTAATTTATTATCTTAAAATTGGAGAATATTGAGATGGCCTTATGGGCATCTGTAGTGTAATAATTAAATGTTAGATAAAGATACCGGCATAAATTCACATATAATGCATCTGCTATTATTCTTATCATGGATTCGGAAATAACTTTTTTTTAACCTTCCCACTTATCAAGGGAAGAGATGTTAACTAATCCAAAATTTAATCGGTCAGAAGATAAATAAAATTTGATTAAGAATTATTTTCGTCAATAATTAAATTTAAATAATACTTAAATAATTTAATATTAACTTTAACACGTTAATTATTCCCTCGTATTTATTAAGTTAATTTGGATGAAATAACTTTAACAACACCCGGGATGATATATATATATATATATATGGACACACACAAAATCCTGTTCCATTGCTTGGCACTGCATCTTGTGAAGTGGGGTATCAGAAATTACCAGAAAAAAGTGCATCTAATAATTTTTATATTCATCATAAAAGCACAATGGGACTTTAACTACAAGAATCTCAGTACAATTCATTAACCTAATGGGCTCTCCATTACATAAAGGTAAAAGATAAAAAAAAATATGGACAATCAGACACAGAAATTCAGTGCATTAATTCATATATGGTCTCACTTTCGAGTTGCCGTTGATTTTTCTTTAGACATATTTCTTACCTCTCTTTTTTTTTTTTTTTTAATTCTTTCGATTTTATAGCCTAAAAAGATCATCGTTTTCAAGTTATTATCACATGTAGTCTTATTGAATCACAACATTAACAATTATTTTCTTATCATTTCTTAGATTTTTTATGCAGACACTTCTTTGTTTCTATTTATTTTCTTGGTGAACGAGGTAGGCTTCACTTTCTTTTTCACTCTCGGATTGGTTACAGACAAAAACAGAAAAGGAACATGTTAGATATAATAAAGAAAATATAAAAAAAACGAACACATTTAATGTAGAATTAGAAAACCCTTGATGGGAAAAATCACGTGTAGAGGAGAAGCAAATTCATTATATAAAAAACTGGTATAAGACAGATACAAATTGAGTGACTATAGTGTCTAACATATCATTGAGAGAAACCCATCCATCAACACTATTAGTTTATATTGGTGCATATAAAATTCAAAAACATAAATGACATACTTCGATATCAGGTCTATAAATCTGAGATCTCCTTTATTCGTTCAGTTATCGTTTCTTGTAATCTGTCAATTTAAATTAAAAAAAATCAATTTATTTCATTTTTTATTTTCTTTTTCTACAAATTAATATATATAGAAATTTTTATTCAAACATAACCACGTACCATACGATGTTTTGTGTAATGTTCAACAACACAAAACATTACAAACCCCTAATTAATAACTAGTCATTGGTTTTACTTGGAAAAATCCGGAATGGAGGATTCCCGGCCGTAGTGGATGAGGAAAATGAAATTCATTTTAAGTATAAATAAACTGTTGTATTGTGTCTGTCATCATACCAATTAAGATGTTAATGATTTATTTTCTGGCAGCAACCCAAATGTCATTATCAGAAGTGGTGGGAATCAAATTAATGGGCTTAGAGTTGAAGTTAAAGGGTGGAAAGAAAAATTCCTTAGTAAAAAGTTCAGCCTTTTAAGCCCGAGAAATGAATAATCTACGTGGATTTAGAACCCTAGATCGAGTCACTAAAGTGCACGAGCTCTGTCTTCTTCCTTGAAATTAACCTTTGGCTTATATGTTCATGTGGTCAATCTCATAACACGTTTGGTGAAGAGTGTTTATGGTTGCTTCATATTTAAATTACTGCTTTAAGATTCTGTACGTGATTCGGCCTTTATAGAGATGCTTCCTAACAGTATTCTGCTTAGACATGCTCAATTTGATTTTAAGATAAAATACATTTTTCATCAATTTTAAAGTTTGATTTTAGTCTTTCAAAATGTTTTTATTTGTTTTTGGTCCTTCTAATTTTGAAATGCAACACAGGGTTTAATACCATTTCATAGAGATAAAAGAACAATTTAGATAACGTTTAATTAAAAGTGATGTATTTCAAGATTAAAGAGAATAAAAAATAGACAAAAAATTGTTATTGACTAAAATTGAGTTCCAAAATACTTCAAATACTTTAGTTGGACAAAAATATATTTTATCTTGATTTTATTACTCTAAGGGAATTGATTAAAATATTTTCTTCTGAACTTGGTTTACGGTTGCTTATTTCTAATTGGTATATAATTTCCTATAGAATGCTTGAGACAATGCTTTAAGTCTTAATATATATAGTTTGTTTTTTAACATGCAGTTGAGATGTTTTTTTTTTTTCAGTCTCAGTGATTTTTTGTATAAATTTAAAAAAACTTATGATTGTAAGTAACTTTGTATAATCAATATTGTTTTGGTTTGCAATCAATTTGTTTCTATAGAACGTTTGAATTGATTATAACACACACATATACTTTTTGTTATAAATTTGTGTTAATTTTGTTATAAATTATTTTAGAGATAAGATTTTTGAAACATAAATTATTTTACATTAATTTTAATTTTTAGAAAATTAAAATAAGTTACAATTTAATTTACTAACGTTAACATAGCACACAATTAATGAATTATTCAAGGATGTTGCTGCAGCTCAAAAATGACCCAAACCTCTTATTGTTGATGTTTACATGTTACTCAGCTTCCTACCTGGTGCTTGTATTGCTCAATTTTGCTAACGTTGTGGATTGACAAACATTTGTAAATGGATTAGAGTATATCCTTAACTTCATTTTTTTTAAAAAAAAAAACTAGCTTCCTTTACTCTGGATGTAAAAGAACCTTGTTCCATGTCGTAATCCAATGATAAATAAAACGTTGGAAAGTCAAAATACTTTACCATAAAGAAGTATATGCTGCAAATGCAGGATGAAACTAGCTGAACCCAGTTGACTAATTTTATTTAAGAAGAGAAATATCATACTAATTTTTTTAATTAACAATCAATCTGTTGATTTGAAACAATTCTATCAAACTATTTTATAAGATATACCGTGATGACTACGGATTTGGTTTTTTTTTTCAGGATAAATTTTGATCGAGAGTTAGAGATTAATATTTTAAAACACGAAAATCAATTTAAAAAAACTAACCTATCTTAATATATGCTTATTTTTTTCATATACACAGATTTAGAGATCTAACTCTTGTATTAGATGCTTAAAGAGCATAATTATATGTTAACTATATTGATAGATATATTTACGTACGTCTTTTAAAATGATAAATTCATTATATATAAAAATAATTAATCCCAACCATGCATTAATTAAAAAATAAAAATATTTTATAAAATTAACAATTTATCATGTATAAATTTTTTGTTGTATTGTCAAATTTTTTTATCAATAATTCATTTCAGTGAAAATATTTTTCCAAATGAATCAAAAATTAAAAATAATAAAATTTCATTTTTAATGTTTTTCATTAAAACCAAGAACCTCATCTTGGATAAAATGAAAATATGATGACATGGAATACAATTTTAAACAAATTTAAAATATTTTTTTTTAAACACTTTTTAATATTTTTATTTTTTAAAAACAGACAACAAGAAATTAAACTAAATATATTTTCAAAAAAATGTGAAAACAAAAAATGTAAATGCAAACTAAACTTATCCTACTTTTCCGTGTTCCATTTTTAGCTTTTGCTCGTTTAAAAAAATCCAACATAAAATAAGACTATTTTTTAAGAACATAAAAGTAACGCCTTGGTATGGATACCAAGATTAAAAACTACTCAGTGTTTACCGAATCTGCGTATATATATATACATATATATATATATATATATATATAATAATAATAATAATAATAATAATAATTAAAAGAATATATTCCGTTTACATCAAATATAAAATTAATATTTTATATCAAATCTCACTCGCTCAATTCAAATAATTTAAAGGCTGAAATTAATTCACTCAAACAAATTTAAAAATTTTAATTAACAAATCATGAGATATAATTTTATTATTTTTAATTAAAGTAATTGATCAAAATCATTAATATAATACCAGATAATATTTTTCATGATATCTGTCAATTTTATTTTCATCAAAACGGATCCTATCCCATTATTAAATGCACAGTGGCAAAATTGAAACTAATAACTACATACATATGCATCTTTTTCTTTTGGTTTTTTATTATATTTCTATTTCTAATGAATGCCTTCATTTGAAATAATATTTCTGACCAAAGCCCCCGGAAACAACAGAAGAGAGAGCAAAAATAATTAAAGACGCGACCAAAACAGCATGATTATATTTCTTTTTTTTCAGTTGTTTATTTGATAATATTTTATTTTATTTTCAATTAAAAGGAAACAATAAGAATGATTGGAGATGTGGAGGTTCGATAGAGTTATATTAAATCTTTACTTTATTCTAATCAAAGGAAAATTAGAAGAAACAGTTCCCATTTTCCAAATATGGTCAGCAATGATACAGCTATATAGCTGACCGACTATGCTTTTTTTTTTTGAGAGACTATGAAATTAATTTAGTATATATTATTGTATTAATATAAACGTTGATCCAATGCCAACTATTTTTTATTTGAATCCGGTTTCAAAGCATTGACATCAACGGCTAAAAATACAATTCAACAACTTACAAACAACCCAATTAGTAGGGAAATGGCATGGAAACAAAAGTTAAGGACAAAAGAATGAAGACTAAACAGAATAAGAAATGGTGATTGACACGATAAAGATAAATTTGAATTCATAAATTAATAAAATTATATTACATGTAGTTGTGATCCACGCAACACACATTGGCCCCTACAACCTCCAAGAGTCGTTTTTAGAGTTCCCACTTTCCATTGTCTTCTCTTTCTCTTTAGGGCAAAGGAGCAATTGATGAGGAAGGAATAACATTCAAGGCCAGCTGGAACTAAAAAGGGATTTTTTTTTCTAAGATAAAAAGGGATATTAATTAGTACTTTTTTTTGTCCATTAATGTACGTTTATCAAAAAATTTAATTAATTTAGTTCTTAACATTAATTTTTCAGTAATTATAATATTTTTTTCAAAATTATTCTTAAATAATTAATATGTGGAGTGAAAATAATAGTAGTGAAATTTTAATTTTTAAAAATAAAATCCTCTATTCTCCTATCCTCATGAGAACTCATAACACTTATTATTTATGGACTAAATAATTAAGAATATTTGGACAAAAAATAATTAATATAAAAAAAATCAAAAACAATGTCTTATAAAAAGAGACGGAGACAAAGACAAAAACAGTAATAAAGAAATCAATATATCAGACAAGATTTTGACATTTCTAAGGCTTTGTTTAAGTTATGAAATTGGAATACTTTTTCCTTTATTTTTATTTTTGCATAAGATAGATTGAAACTAAATTTAATTGGGTTTCTTTTATTATATGCGTGTATCTAGTCTAGCTTTTTTTTAAAAAAAAGACTTAAATGTGTATCCATATATATTGAGAGTAGTAATTTTAGGCTATAGAACTAGGCATGGATGTTATCTCAAAAAAGAACTAGACATGGATTATTAATGTGATGTGATAATTTAAATAGTCACGTGATTCTTAAAAAAAAATAGACACATTGTAAGGCTAATTACTTATATGATAAGATTTAATGCATGATTTATATTTCTTTCTTTCACTCTCGCATAAAATAAACTCAGTTTGTATATTCTTTCTATCTATGTGATATTTTCAAATGGAAAAGTTGGTTATGTCCAACTTGACAACCACTTGACTTGAGCTATTGAAAATGGATAAAGTTTTCTAATTCACTATGTTATTAGTCTAAGTTTTGATGCTAATAAAGAAATATAAGTTATAGAACAATTTTTAAAAACCGTCTGAATACATTGGTAGCAAAACACATATATATACAAAGAGCATGTCTAAATATAAGGAAACTCCTACAATCATGGTAAGAAAGAAATAAAGAAAATAATCCATAAAAAATAACTTAACACACTCATGTTAGGAATGATAAAATGAATTTGAACCCTACGGATACTTTAAAAAACATACGCAAGTGGAAAAGATAATTACAGCTTAGTAAGAATAAGGGTAGGTATTTATTTAAATTTTTTTTTAGAAATGAGTGTACGTGCACATATATATCACATATATTAAATTTAATGTATTAAAATATGTTACTTAAGTAAATAATTCATTTTATATATATATATTTTATTATAAGAAATTATAGTTTCCTAATTTTATGATTAACAATAACAATTTAACATAGAATAATGAATTTGAATTCAACAAACCTTATATTGAATTTGTTTTATATTTTATTTTAAGAATATTGAATTATGATAAGTGTTATGCATATGTTATTTGTATACTGAAATTACATAGCAATTATCTCATTTTTTTCCTTTGTTATTGCTTATTTTGTGTTAAAACTATAGGAACTTAGCTTCTTCTGAGTTTTTATCCAAAAGATGCTAAAGTTCATTAGAATAATTTTTGTTATATTTTGTATAGAGTTATAGCAAAGGCCTAGAAGAGGATTAATGAACTGAAGTGTCACGCTTAGCACGACCTCCTTGCTCAGCGAGTCAAAACCGCTTAGCCCAAATAAGTCGCTTAGCGCAAGAAGTTACATTGGAAGATAGTTGTCACAAGCAAGTATGTTAAGTGCGCATCATGCACTTAGCAATGTGGCCACTTGACCAGCTATACAAGCACGCTCAGCGCGAGTGTCGTGCTAAGCGCACAAGAAAGTTCTATTTGGACAATTAGTTGGTGGAGCATTAAAAAAGAAAGAAAACATTTGTTTCCTTACAAACGAAGAAAAACCAAGAAGCAGAGGAAAGCAAAAAAGCCAATGCAAGGAAAATCCATTTCCAGAGCTCTGGCCGATCCATTTCTCTTCCATTTTCTTCCCTTTCATCCCACTTTTATATTTGTAAATCTCTCATGACAATGATGGACTAAAATCACCCGTTGTTGGGAGCTTTGCAAACTAAATTCTCTTTTTGTAATGATTATAAACTATCTTTTAATGTAATATTGTAATTATTATTCATTCATGTGCTTATTCACATACTTACAGTTTGATTATCCATCTTTATGTACCATTTTAGGATATAAATATTGGGAAATGTTTGTATGCTAAGAACTTGGGAAGAATATCTAAAGTGAGTCATATATAGGGATAGAGTGATTTTCTTTAGCCTGTTCATGCATCTCTACTCTTAATGCAAATCATTTAGTAATTAATCGTCAAAGGATTGTGAGCGATATTAAGTTATTTAGGTTCTTTCACTTGAGGGATCTTGGATAAAATATACTAGTAGATGCGAGTAATAATTATATTGATGTTAAAAGAGAAAAATCTATTAAGATTACATCAAAAGTAGTTCTGGCAAGTGGAGCCCCCAACACATTCATTAACTCACCACAACATCATCTCACAACTTCAAGCGTTTGTGTTTCTTAACCTTCATGTTCCTTGCTTTGTAGTTAATTTCTTTTAGTTTATACTTGTAGTTAATCAATGAACAAGATTTGATTTGAGTCACTAATTGCTTAATAACTAGATATATATACCTCTAAGTACAAGCATAGTTCCTATGAAATTCGATACTCAGTCTTACCCTTTTATACTACTTGTGCAACTTGATATGTTTGCCAAGGAGTCAACGAACTATTATTTAAGATTGACTTCAAATTGTGAATGATATTTTGTGTTGTTTGATGCTTCAATTAGAAGTGTATATTTGTACTTATTTAATGACTTATCTTTGTAATGTTGAATGACTATAGTTGTAATATTTAATTATGACTTAAGTTTCAACAGATCAATAATGTTTATGTTTGTTTGTTTTTAGTACAACCTTCAATCCTACATATAAGAAATAAAATGTAATATTTTCTTGGTCCTAATTATAAGAATCATAAGACTACTTTATTGTTAAATTTTCTTTTTATCCATAATTAATTATGAGGTCTATCAATGTTATGCACTCATTTCTCCATATCAACAAAACAATATATGCTTATTGATTAAAAAAATTATCTTTAAAAAGTAATCACCTCTTAAACCATTTAATGCCATAAGTAGTCTTGAAATAAAATTACAATTTATGAAAAGTTAACTAATCTAACCACTTACATAAATTCTAATGAATTAGGTAATTATTTCTTTTATATATATATATATATATATATATATATATATATATATATATATTCGGCTAGGACACTAAAGCACCTATCCAAACCCAAATAATCGAAATATAACCTAAAGATGTATATGACCGAATACCCCTACAGCCTTGGTTAAAACTGGTAATCCTGATTAACAATAATAACTGGGTTAGGAGTACCTAAGCAAGGTTACTGAATCTATTACCTAAATGGTAATCAGTGCCGAAAGGTCCAAAGCCCAACAAGTTTAGTATATAAAGGGAAGAATCACTAGGTAAAAACCACTATTCAATTGAATACCTTATTGCTATTGAGTCTTTAGTACTGAGCAGAACTTTTACTTTTGAATGTCTTTTGTAGATATCTTTCTTTCTTGCACTTGGAGAAGAAAAAGACAAGGCACAAGCAAAAAGAAGGTAATTCGGCATGACTGAAGATCCTTCAGTGGAAGGGATAGTCTCTGGTCCATCTATGACAGGAACACAAACACACACACACATAGGATCAAAGGTAGTATTTGTGTGAATGCTTTTAATGTTATATTTGGATTACTTAAGAGTAAATTTTCAATTTATTTATAGTAATTTTTTTTAATCAGTATATATTTTTTTATTGATTTTTTAACTTTATACCTGAGTAAAGTACAAGTCGTAGATGTGAATATGAGTATATAGATATCCAACAAGTATGAGAATAGGAATTAAAATTTTTACTCGAGTAGATACAGGTTAGAGTGCAGGTATTTTTTTTAAAACATGGGTATGAAACAAATATTATAAAATTCTACTTAGATCCTACTAATTGTCATTGCTACTAGATGTGTTATTATATTTTTAACTTGGTTTCATCTAAAATGTATTATTTTGACTTAACAATTAACATGATTATATATTCTAATTGTAAAATGTTTTCGTTGAATGCAAATCAAATCATAAAGGCTTAAGATTCAGTCAGAGCAGATTATTTTTCTTTCAAAATCAGATCAAGATCTAATATTTGGTATTTATAGGCTTGAATGTATGTCATGTCAAAATCGGCCCATTTTATAGATTGGGCTAGTTAATCTATTTGTTACTGTTAATGATGGGCCATCATATAAGGGTTGTTTTCTAAAGAATTCTGAAAATAGAGTTTATATTTGGCAAATGGTAAATGATAATTATTCTCAATTTCAAATTATTCTCGTTGTTTTTCGAAAATAATTTTCTACTCACCTCTCCCTGCTCCACAACCTTTCATTCTCCTCCTTCGTGGCTCCGTCACTCTCTCTGCCACCTCCATAACTCCACTCACCCCCTTCATAGAGGTGCATATTAGCCATGGTGCTAATGATATCTCTTGCGATGAAGATTGTTTTGAGCAAATTTTGATGTCTTGCTTAAAAAAAATACGGATGCTATATAATATATAAATAGAATTAAATAAATATTTTTACCTGTAAAACAGGTTTTTTTAATCCTTTCAAGTTTTTTTTTATTTTGATTATAATCCTTTATAGATTTTTTTTTGTTTTAGTCTTTTTTATCAAATAATAACATTAAATATATAATGTCGTTAATTCATTGACTATGTCATAAAGTAGTAGAAAAAATTATGTATATTTCTTTTTGTAAATTGTATTCTTAAATCTATCATCAATTAATCTTGTGTCATTAATTATTTTTTTAATAAATAAGAATTTAAAATCACATTTTAAGAAAAAAATTACATAATGTTTAACTTCTTATTCCTTATTTAATGGAATAATGGATTGTCATTGTTATTGTTTTATCGTTATTTAATGTTGTTATTGGACAACAAAAACATCAAAAAATAAAAATATTTTAAGGATTAAAATGAAAACAAAAATCTTTAAATGAATAAAATAAAAAACATCATATTTTAAAAGACCAAAAAATTATTTAAGCAATAGTTTTGTACTTTAAATGAATGTGTGTACTTCATGATCATCCTTCTTTCTAGATCGGTATATAAACATGCATTGTGTACAAGCCCGTAGCTTCCACTTCCATTTTCTTGAATTAACATATTTTGATGCATGGTTATCAAATCTTGAATTATTATCGTAACCAAAATTGTCTTGAATTATTACAGTTAGAATCAAAATCTCGAAATATATTATTATGACCAGGCGGGTACGTACAAAACTATATCTATAGTTTTGACATACGATATATTAACGCAAGTTGGATTAAACAAACTTAATAAAATTTTAAAATTGTGTCGTCATTTATCACTGGAAGGGCACCAGAAATGTTGTGAAGTCACGGAGGAAGCGAGGTATTTTACGCATAAAAAAGGCTAATCTAATACTTGGGCGTTGGTAATTTGGGATTAAACTTAAAAACATATATAGTTGAATTTGATTTGGTTTTCATTTAAAATAAAATTAAAATCAAACCAAACTAATATTTTATTGTTTGGTTTGGTTTAATTTTTACAATTTTTACTAAAATGTTATTTCATTAAAATTTATATATTTTCTTTTCATATTTTAAATGAAATTACATTAAAAAAATTGTTGATAAAAATTTATGAAACTTATTAATATATTAAAACTTTATATGCAAAATTTTATTTATTTTAAACTAAATATATCTTAAAAAAATCATATAAAAAAGAAAGTAATATGCATTATATAAGTTTTATATACATAATACTACAAAAATATTGTAAAACTTAAATGTTACACACATAAAATATACAACATTAAAGTAATATAAATTTTATTACAAGTATTATGATTTGGATCGATTTCAAAAACATATACCATAAACTAAACCAAACAAATCCGTTTGAAAAGAAACTTCCAAACAAATAAAAAAAATCAGTTAGGTTTGATTTTTGATTTTTTTACCGGTTTTTAATTTTTATTTTGAATCGGTTTAGATTTGAACACCCTATCTAACACTATTCCTAAAGTCTACCATAAAAGCTACAAAGAAAAACTAATAAAATAAACTTATTTTTTCTTCAATGATATCAAATTGGTAATAAATTAGAAGAGTATGTAAGGAAAAATATTAAAAAAAAAGAGACATATTTTTTAAATAGGGGAGGTATAATTATCATTTGCCTTACATTTTGGATCTTGGTCCATTACATTTCCCATCGTAGAATCTTGCTTTGACCAAAAATAAAAAAAATTAACCTATCATGATTTTTTATTTGTTGAGGATATAGATTTTTTTTACCGTCAATACATAGGAATTACATTTATTATAAAAACAAATAAAATTGTCAAGCATTTATAATTAATAACAGTATAAAAACTTTTTATCGTGTGTTTATCCTATTTTAAATATGAGCATCCAAAACTTTGTCCTTAAAAATATTTAAAATGTTAATATATTATATTAATGTAAATTTTATTATTAAACCATTAAAAATATATCTTAATTCTCAACTTTTTGTTAGAAAATATCCAAGTCCCACATTGACTTAGTTTATATACCTGTTGGACACAATTTACTTAATAGAGATATATAATATTTTTTTTACTTTTCGTCTTCCCCTCTACTGACAAATGCGTCTTTGAAATATAAAAATATAAAATTTAGTACTTGAAAGTGTAAAATGTACGATAAATATATTTGGACGTTAATAGTAGATTGTGACTAATTATTATAATTTGGAAAAATTTATAATGATTGCGTCAAAATTTTGGAAAAGCTATATCACATTAGTAAATGTTTGTTTCCCTTATATAATTTTTAAGCTATCAATATAGAAAAAAAAGAAAAAAAATTACTCTAAAATAATAAGAAAATCATTGTTTTTGTTTAATCAAACACTATTTATTTAATTTTTTTTTTATAATTTTTTCATAATAAAATATGAATGTCTATTAGTATAAAATCAAATTACAAATTATAATAAAAGTTTGTTGATTTTTAAATTAATTTTTTTAAATCATACATAATTATTTTTTATTTACTAATCATTTAAAAAATCATTCCAAAGAAGGTGAGTATTTTTTTACAAATTAAAAGTGTTATTGTAATTGTAATTTTTCTTAAAAATTATTCATAGATCTAATTCAATTATAATGCTTTACAATAAACATTTTTTTACTTTCATCCGTTTAACCTTAATTATATGATCTTAATTTCAGTTAACAACCAAATTGAAATTTTAGATGTAGAGTGACCTTTGTTTGTTATTTAAGATGAGTTAAGTTAAAAAAATATTAAATTACTAATTCAATCCTTTTGTCGCAATCATTGTATTTTTTTAAAAAATTATAATAATTAGTCACCATCTACTATTAACATTCAAATATATTTGTTGCACTTTTTACACTTTCGATGACTAACTTTTGTATTTTTCATCTTTCAGGAACACATTTTTATGAGTTTTTATCATTAATTTAAAGTTAATAAAGCAAATACAAATTTAATTATTTATTATATTTTTCTTATTTAAATTTTTTTACTTTCATCCGTTTAACCTTAATTATATGATCTTAATTTCAGTTAACAACCAAATTGAAATTTTAGATGTAGAGTGACCTTTGTTTGTTATTTAAGATGAGTTAAGTTAAAAAAATATTAAATTACTAATTCAATCCTTTTGTCGCAATCATTGTATTTTTTAAAAAAATTATAATGATTAGTCATCATCTACTATTAACGTTCAAATATATTTGTTGCACTTTTTACACTTTGAGAACTAAATTTTGTATTTTTATTTTGTAAGAAACATATTTATCAATAAATTATACAATGAGAAATAAAAGTAGCTATTTAGCCTAAGAAAGAAACTGGCTTTATTATTTTTCTCTTATCAGATCATATTGTTTATTATTATTTTTTTCTCTCACTGGTTATTGAATAACATTCGGAGTCACAATCAAATAGTAGGGAATGGGTTAATCCTTGGAACAGGGACACAAATTATGGGGTTAGCCCTCGGAAGAGTGATGCCAGACTTCTCTTCCATGTCCACCTTGCCATTGCCACCAACAAGCTTCCATTGGAAACATTGAATAATTATAGCCAGATTCACAGGCACAACCTGCCACGCTAGAGAAGCACCAGGGCACGTTCTTCTTCCACTCCCGAATGGAATAAAATGATAATGTTGTCCCCTAACATCCAATTGATTTTGCCCATCTCTGATAAACCTCTCTGGCCTAAACTCAAAAGGTTTCTCCCAGTGATTGGGATCCCTACCAATAGCCCAAACATTGACAAATAATCGAGTCTTTGCTGGAATATCATACCCACAAACCACCGCACTTTTTGATGATTCTCTAACAACCAATGGACCACCTGGGTGAAGCCTAAGTGTTTCTCTAACAATGGCTTGCAAGTAAGGAAGGTTGGCAATATCTGATTCTTCTACCATTCTACTTTTTCCAACCACCGCATCTATCTCTTGCCTTGCCTTCTCCAACACATCTGGATTGTTGATTAACTCTGCCATAGCCCATTCTATGCTTACAGCTGACGTGTCAGTCCCAGCAACAAATATGTCCTACATATCAATTATCATTAGAAACAACACATATGCATGTTAGTCGTGTCTGCATGAAAGAAAAATGAAGGATAGACACCTACACACTAATAGACTATAAACAGAGGAATAATGATGTAGTGTAACAAGACAGATAAATAATGAGGTATCTGCACGATTGATCGAATGTCCAAATATAATTTGTCTGAAGCAGTAAAAAAAAAAAACTGCATATATTGACTCACCATGATGAAGGCCTTAATGTTTTTTTTGTCTAATTTGATTTCAGCATTCTCATCTTCGTGCATGTCCAATAAAACATCAAGCATGTCCTTAAACTGTTTTGCTGTGCCCGTTTCTTTGTTTTTCCTTCTTTCCTCTTGACGCTGCTTTATGATTCCGTCCACCACAACGTCAAACCTGGGAGATATAAGGTGAATTAGATGGTTAAGAGAAATTCTACTAACAAAAGTAACATTATAACAATAAACATTTGCAATAAAATTAAAAAATAAAAAACCAACCTGTCCCGAGTCTCCTTGATTTTTCTGTTGAACCCCTGCAAATCGAAAGGCTTCAGGTACCAAATGAAGTCCGAAACGTTGAACTTCCCCATGAGCTCCGCGATATTCGACACGAGCTTCTTCATCTCCTCAGCCTGGTTGTCGTTCTCAGAAGTCTTCTGACTCAGCGTCATTCTGGATACGATGTTGTTGGAGAGTGTCATGAGCTCGTCTCCGAAATCCACGGCCTCGCCGGCGACTCCTTTTCGGAACACGCGGCTGATGAATCTCTTGGTCTCTTGCTGCCTCACGGGAAGGAACTGGTCCATCATTCGGCCGCTGAGAAGCTCGGACATGCAGAGTTTCTTCATGAACTTCCAGTAGGGTCCGAAGGGTGCAAACGCGAAAAGGAAGTCTTGGGAATCGTAGGCTAAGCCCTTAACGGCGACGTTTTGGCCGGGGCGGTTGGAGAAGTTGATTTCGTGGGTTTTAAGGAACTCTTTGGCGGCTTCTGCGGTGGAAGCCACCACACAAGGGACTGAGCCAAGGAAAAGTTGCATGATGGGTCCGTGGCGGGTTGAGAGCTTGTAAAAATCTTGGTGGGGAATTGGGGACACAAGGTGGAGGTGGCCAATTATGGGAAGGGCCTTTGGACTTGGTGGAAGGTTTTTCTTGCTTTGTTTTCTCCATAGTATGTATGCAAACACTATGGTGGAGACCAAACAAATTAGCAACACTTGATAAGCCATAATAATGCCTTAGCTTGCTTGAGTACTATCAAGAGCTTTTTTTTGTTGATGATGTGTGATAGCATAGAAGGAAATTACTTATAAGGAAAGAGTGACACTAAATTAATAGAAATCCTAGTCCTCTTACCAGTTACCATTCATCTATGCTAGTTGATTATTTTGACCAGTTGAGGATCTTTGAAACTGAGAGTGGAAAATATTCATGCATGATCATGACAGGCAGACATAGAGAACAACGTTCAAAGATGAACTCTATGTACTCGTCACTGATGGGGGCTAAGAGTTACTGTTGCTGCGACAAAAGATATTTGGTTTGAGATATTGCTTCTGGATATTGTTTTTATTTGAGCATGTAAACATCATCACTGCTTCTATTGTCAAAAAATGGTCCCACTGCAAATGGAACAATTGTTTTTTTAGTATAAGATTTTGACCAAGTGTCTAAATATATATTATCTTTTTGACTGTTTTAGACTTCTAGTCGGTCAGAAAAGAATGAAGATGCCAAGCATTAATACCCGTAAGATTTAAGGAGTAAAATCATTAAATAGCTAGAATTTAGTTGAGGGTCTGATGAGTTATCTTTGTATTTTGGTGTGATGAGAATTGGACATAAATACCTAGAAATTAAATTGCACAAAAGTTTCTGATTTTTTTTTATATATATTTTGTGTTCCGATTAAAATATGAAAAATGATATATATAGTATGAATTTGTATTTCATGAAAACTGTATAATGCAATACACCTATGATTGCTATCAAAAAAGGGATTTTTTTAATAATTATTTATTTACCTTTTGTTGAATGAAATGATATGCCAAGTGTAATTCGTGTGTGCCGTTATTCGCACCAAATAGCAATATAATGCTCATAAAATATTTTGAAAAAAGATTGCATTTGCATTTCCATTTGGATTTGGAATTGATTTTGTATTTGTACTCAATTGTTCATAGAGCATAAGCATACACATATGCATAAAGATCAGACCATAAGGTGCATTTTCAAATTTCAACATAATAATTTTTTAAATTATGCCATAACAACACTATAACACCGCAAACATCAATTATTATATATGAAAGTGAACTTCTAATTGGCTAAGTTCATCTAGATACAACATGCATGCACCTCTCTTGTTTTCAATTAAACTATTTAAAATATTGTGCAAACGTCATCACAAAATCAACTTTCACGAAATTTCGCCACTTCTCATTTATTATATCGTCGTATTATATTCATATTATATATAAAACCAAGACGCATGAACCTCGCGTGGTTTAATGCTTATATTTTTATATAACATGGTCAAGTTATTAGGCAAAAATTTAAGATTAAACCAACCTCAATTTTCACGCTACTGATTATTCAAGTATATGTAGAATGAAACATCTTACAACCAATTTCCGCTTTGGTATATTCAATTTGAGCTCTCACCAAAAAGAAAATATTCAATTTCAGCACAATGAATAATAAAACACAATACAAATACAGAATTTCACGAAATGCCCAGGAACAAAAGTCTGGCAGCACCCAACATATCATAAATAAAACAATCACATCCATTAAAAAACTATACACATGAGCAATTACATATAACTTAACTATAAAACCTCGACTTTAACTAGCCCAGTTTTTTCTTATCAAGAATCTAAATGACACAAAAAAGAGAAAACACAATCACAATAACAAAAAAAAAAATAAAAAATTCGAAGTATTCGCGGCTCACCTAATGGTGTGCACATGTCATAGCCCCTATGTATCGACAAACATGTATACGATTTAGGGTCAATCTCGCTAAACCTACGTAAATGGGCTAATTTGTTTAAGTTTATTTTTAAAAATAAGTAATTTTTTTAAAAGTACATTTCTGTTTTTCAAGAAGTAAATCATATTTATTTTTTTATAAAAATATTTATTTTAAAATTATTTTTTAAATTTAAACAAACTAGTTCAGTATACAATCAGATCATCTCACTTTCTCTTATTTCAAAAGATCTAATTTCACGACAACAATGCAAACGACAATACAGTTTCCAAAAAGAAAACTGAAAGAGACAATATAAGCATCTTTTAGAATTAAATTAAACTTCTCAAGACTAAACGTTCAAAAGCATTTAATTTAAAATAAATTTTTTTATTTAATTAAAATAAATAACATAAAATAAAATGATAATTTGCCGTGTAGAAGGGTTCCAATTGGAAAAAAATTGAAAAATAAAATGATGAGGATAAATTTGATTCTAGAAGGAGAGGAAATTGATGAAAAGGGAGAAAGTTTTGACCTTTGAGAAAAGATTAACGATTATGAAAATTTTGATTTTAAGACGATTTTTAATTGTCAATATTTGAATATGTATTAACTTCAAATTGATGAAAGATACATTTTGATGCATTATTTCGCCTATATCATTTTTTAGAAAAATGAGTGTTACAAGTGTCATCAATTAAATTAACTAAATTATTTTAAAAATATGAATTAGTTGGAAAAAATTAAAAAAAGGAGGAGGACGGATGTATGGAATACTTAAACTCGTTTGCTTCTTGGTTATTCATCGAACCCATTACTACAGACAGAGACGGATATACACGTTGTTCTCACTAATTAATTTTTTTATTGGAATATATTAAATAATTATTGCTTTTTCCCATAAAAAAAATAGGATTGCTCCCATAAAGTGCATTTTAAGAAATAGAATGTAAAAAAAATTAAGATAAAAAAATAAAGTGGTACTAATTTTATCTTTTTAAATTTGTAAAAACTTAAGTATTTTATTATTTTTATTATGAGATTGTGCATTTGTAAAAGTTTATAATATATTTCGTCTATAAAAACATGGTTAAAATATATGTTTGGTCCCCTAATTTATTTTTGTTCTAAATTGATCCCTTGTATTTTAAAAGTTTTAAAATGACCGCTTAAAAGAATCTTTTAGTAACACATTTAATTTGTTTTATGTTAGTTTTCAGCCAAAGGCCTTCGTGGCGGAGCGATGGCCATCGGAACGATGGAGGGGTTGCAATTGACTTGTTGGTGGCATAAATTTAATGTCATTTGGGTTAAAATTAACAAAAGAACAAATAAGTTAAAAAAAAGAAAGAAGATCATTTTAAAACTCTTAAACATAAGAGACCAATTTAAAATAAAAAATATGTTAAAAAATAAACATATATTTTAAATATTTTTCCCCACTAATTATTTTTTTCTGGGTCCGTCACTTACAGCAAACGATAATTTCTTAAACTGGTTTGCTTTGTTTCCCTGACCAGCAAATTGATCAGCACCCTAACGTAACGCAGACCTTGCTGACTAAATAAATCCTTTGATTCTTTTTGTGTGTTTTTGGGGTGTCAATTTTGTACAATTCGCCATCCAGTTTTTCTCACTTGTACGTATTTATTTATTATAGCATTCAAAGTCATGTTGCACGTGTCTAAACATTGAAAAGCCATTAGTCAACAATTCCTACACTCTTACTACTACTTTTTTTTTTTTGGAAGTTTGTCGTTGTTTAAGTAATCAACTTGACTGAATAAATTAAATGAAAAATTCTAAACCCATAGTACCAAAATAATTACATGTGGATGCTTTATTAGACTTTGAATGCTTTATTAGACTTTGATAGTATTTTTTTTTTAATTTACAGATGGTGGTAAGTTATTAGGTTCCCAAGATCTTATGTCATTGGTTAATAATATGGACTAAATTGTTAACTGAAAAAAATAATTAAACATAAAAAACATTAAAAACTTATTTAGGAATTAAAAGTAAAATTTACAAAAAATGTATAGATAAAAAAACGTATTTGATGCATACTAATTTATTTTTATATTTTTAAATATATATGTTATTAATTAATTTTAATTCAAATAATATATAAAAATAATAAATAACAAAGATATTAAAAATAAAAAAAATTAATTTATAACTAAAAAACATGACTATATTTAAGACTGGACTTTATTATAGATCGAGACCGTTGATGATGATGATCATCATGGGATTTGAATCCTGCACTCCTATATGTGTATTATTCTCATTTTTGTTTGAAAATATCAAACTATCCTCTTCCAACCCTAACATTTTTCTCTATGTGCAAACTACTCATGTAATGGCTACTTCTTCTCCCACGACTTCACCTTCTTCACGGCAACCTTACAACTTCTTCCTCACGAGTCATGCCGCCAAAGAACGTCCTCCCCCATCTCCTTCCTTTGTGTGTTGCCATTAAAGGTAATAATACGATTTAGAACATGATGTTTTGTTTTCCGAAATGATAATTTTGGAATGTTTTTATTTTCAACCATTATTCTGAAGACACGATTTCGGAAGTTATATAGTAACCTTACGGAATAGTCATTTTGAAATATAGATTGAATTCCGAAATAGATTTTTCAAATACATAAAATATTTTTATTTTTTATTTTCAACCATTATTTTTTATTATTAGGGAACAAGTATTTCGAAAACTATTTTTTATTAGTATGGAACAAGCATTTTGAAAGTTATTTTTTTGCTGTTATAGAACACCTATTTCAAAAGTTATTTTTTTATTGTTATAGAATACCCATTTTAAAAGCTAATTTTTTTTTGTTATGAAATATCTATTCTAAAAGAAAGAATAGGAGTCTTGATATTGTGAGGAGGGCGCCAGGAAAAGGAGGTGGCGCAGAATAAAAAGGAGTCGCCGTGAAAAGAATATGAGTTGTCGTGAGAGGGAGAGGAGCCATCACGGTAATTGCCGTCACAGATGGAATGTTTCTGAATGAGAGGGGTCTTCGGGTTAAAAAAAGAGGTGCTAACTTATTAAGTATTTCAAACTAAAATGAGGGTGCTATATATATATATATATATATATATATATATATATATATATTTTTTTTTTTTTTTTGTTGTGCAGATTCAAATTCCGACCATCAAATAAGGGTTGTTTTAGTTCGAAAGAGTTGTAGACATAGAATCGATGGCTATTTGGATCTTGGTTCATGTTTAGGCTATCTTTTTTTTCATTTTCATTGTGGAATCTCTTGCTTTCAGCCATTGACCTAAAATAAAAACAACATATGAGTTTGAACTTAGCACTTAAATGGAAGTGAAATTTTCAGACTTGGGCCAATAAAATTAAGGCACTGTTATTTACATCCTATATTTGCGAAGTACACCTCTCCCATATCTATATTTTTATTGTCAATTATACCATTTTATTTTTTAAAACATAGTTCTGGAAATTATTTAAAAGACATATATCAATTATGAAAATTAATTTTTAGAATTATGTTTTAACAAAATACAGAGTTTTATAAACTATTTTTTGAAACAACATATATCAATTTTGGAAAGTAGTTAATGAAATTATGTGTATTTTTTTTTTAAAACATAATAGATTAATTCAACCATGGACGTTCCTTGAACTGTAGTGCTTCGTGGAGTAAAATACACAATATCGTAAATAAACTTTGTGAAAATGTGGTATTACATAAACAAGATTTAAAGAATAATGGATACAAATGAATATGGGGGTTCAAAATTAGGAAAGAAATAAGAATAACAAACAAGGGGCTTACAAGTTGTTCCAAAAATGTACTTTCTAGAATTATGTATTATTTTGCTAGAACTTAGTTGCCAAAATTACTTTTAGAATCGATATATGTAGCTCCAAAAAGTAATTTTTGAAACTATATTTTAACAAATAAAAGGGTATAATGGACAATATAAAATATAAAGAGAAGAGAGGGATGTACTTAGAAATCATTGAGTTGTAAATAGCAAGTTCCTATAATCAAGGTTAGATTTTTTTCTGGTCCTTTTTTTATTTAATTTGCTAAATTTGACCTATTACTATTACAAAATATAAATTGATCTCTTAGTTTTTAAGGTCAAGTCAAAATTATCCCCTTTTTTTTTTCAATTGATAATAACGTTATTGATTGACAGAAGCTATGAAATAGATAGTGTTCAACTTTGCTAACGATATTATTGTCAATGAGATGAAACGGACAACATTCACTCGATTTTTAAAATTAAGAGATCAAATTATTTTTTTAATAAAAAAGAGACCAAGTTAAACCGATTAAATAAAAAATGAGAAATAAAAGAATAATATTTAACCTAAAATCCGTTAAATATATTAATTCAATAGAATCTAATATTCTATAAGTATTATTTAAGTTTAAAAGAAACTTTTCTTTACCATAAATTAGAACACCATCGCCTATTCTTAAAATATTTTTCGCAAAAAAAGTAATGATTAAGCACAAACCACAAATTTGAACTTAAATGATTAGCTGAGGAGGTTCATTGGAATTTAAAATTGTTGCTTTCACTTCAAACTTTCTTGGAATTTAACCTTTTTATTAAGCCCAAACCACAAATTTAATTATTTGAAAAATTAAATGATTAACTGTTCTCTTCTCTCTTTTTTATATATTGGACTACATAATATAAATTACATTAAATTAATCTATAAGTCTAAAAATTTATTAACTTGTTAATAGGGTATAAGCTCACTTGTATTACATGAAATAAACATTTTTATGTGCTGAGATAAAGACTAATCCTATGGATTGAAATAGGAATTAGGAATTGAAGTCTTGTAAGTCATCATATATGTAACCACAAAATATTGCAGCTTTAAAAGAAAAGTTAACGCCAATCATTTATCATTTAATTTTATACGCCTTTTAATCCTTGCTATCACTGTATAAGAATATCATGCAACACATAAGTCAAAATATATTCCTATACAGAGACGAGACATCACGCCTCCATTATTGTCATTAGTAGTTGAACTCAAAAAGAAAATTGCCAATGGTAGCTATAATTGCAATTGCCAGCTTAATTAAGCCTAGCAGCAACTCCATACATTATATAATTAAATTGGAAACACTCAAGATCAAGGTCTGTGGCAAACTCATTGCATGTTTAGTCACCTTGCAACAATACTTTTATGGATCTTGACCCTAATGTCTTTATGTCAGTCTCTTATCTCAAACTGGGAGGCATTAAGCTAATTATTTGTTGCAGCTTAAGGACCTAATATAATTACCATATGCATGCACAAAGCAGAGACAATTCAAGGGTTAATCAATCAGGGCCTGGCGTGATCACACGCTTGGGGATTCTAAAATATTCATTCGTTAAATGCACCATGCATGCTTTGTAGGATTGTTATCTCATAGTTGTATTGACTATATATATATGCCGTGAGTGTATCTGGGAAAGGGGACAAAAAGTAAAGTTGAGGTTTCATCACATGATGATTCAAATCACAATTCCAAAGCTTTAATGCACACTTTTTTTAGCAGCCTTAATGCACACTAATCAGCTGTAAAAATACTTAATTATTGCATATGGAAATTTAATACTACTTTCGTTAAATAGTATTAATTTTTAAAGTTGACTAAGGTGATTTTAATTGATAGTTTTGAAACATCATAATATGTCTCGTCAAGGAAAAAATAAAAATGAATAAAAATATGAAAGTGTTGAAAAACATAAAATGCAGAGTATATGTGTGAAATGCAGAATAATACATGTGTTAAAAAAATATCAATTTAGTTTGGATTGATTTGATTTTGAAAACATTATTTGAAATCCGATCTGATCGATTATCATGAAAGAATTTTGATTTTCATTAGTTTCAATTTTTAAAATTAATCCAGTAAAAAATAAATTAATTTGATTTTTTTTGTTAGATTGGATCTTAAGTCTATTGTCCAGCTTAAAATAATCAATTTAAATTCCCTAAGGTTTGCTTAGAATCACAATTTACTTATTTATATGGTGACTTAATATATCATTTTTTAGTCATATTATTTTTAAATTGGTGCTATTTCAATGCAACTAAGAGGGTGGGGTCTAATAAAAAGAATAATCCCTACAAAAATGAATTATCACAATTTGAATTCTCAAATTTTTTACAGTTCAAACAAAATTGACTCTTATGAAAAGTAATAAAAGATAAAAAAAATTGAAGTAAAGATAAACTTATTTCATAACGTTGCTTCTTTGGATACCAAACAAAATTCTTGATAGATATAATAATGCCAGTCATTTCAATAAAAAATATTTTAAAAATATATTCATAAACAAAAAAAATGCAAAAGAAGAAGAGAATTGAGCTAAATAAATATTTAAATAAATATTTTCTATTGTACCGGGATATATTTAATATTTAAATTAATTAGCTTTTATGGCAAGGATTTTTTAAACAAATAACAATTATACAAATACTTATATGGATACACACGCAAAATTTTAAATTACAGTAAAATTCATATATAATTTAAAGAAAATATATTAAATTAAATAATAATAATTATCAAATAATTAAAGTTTGGTAGTTTAAAAGAATAAAATATAATAATATTTTTTTCATTATTATTAATATAGAAGATTAACAAATAAATAGTTTGGAACTATTAAAAAATAAAAAATATATATGATATACTTGATTAAAACAAAAGGTGCACCAAATCAATAGGGTAATATAATATACTCTAAGAGTAATATTTTACAAGACTCCTTTTCTTTATTTATTTTCTCATTAGAATCATTAGATATAAAAAAATCAAGAAATGAATGGCATGAATGAAGAATAATTGGAGTTAATATTGGAATAACAGATTCAGACCTTATACAAATAGAGCCTTTGCCTTTATTACTATGCTGTTCAGAAATAGTAACAATAATGCCCGCATTTTAGTTTCAGATGATAATGATACTAATTTCAACAATTAACACTGTGCAAGTGCGACCCCTGCGGGCACACAAATTGCATTATATGCTGATGCACTCTGCATGATCACTCTTGTGCCACTTTCATGTGCTCAAAAAAATAATCGAAAATGACACGATCGACATTTTGATTGCATATCATGTCAGGTCTTGTTTTTATTCTCCCTATAGGCATGAACAAATCATCTTTGTAGCTACCAATGATTATAATGATCACTTTACAAACTTCAGCAATATATGCAAATGATATCAAAAGGTATGATAGCTAATATCTTAACTGAAGCATAGTAGGTTAAGGTACTCAAGTCTACTTCATCATTGCCAAGGAAAATAAAGTGCTGCGGCGGCTATGCAGCCTTAATTGAAATATAAAGAGCGAACCCTACGAAGGTAAATATTGCTGCTGACTTGTTCAATTTATTATTTGATTCTATATATATGTATGAGAAGTTCTTAAAATATTATCAGATCAAGAATTTCAGTTTGAAAAAATGAGCCTCTCGATCGGTGGTTGGTTCAGCATTATTGGAGTTGGAATATTGGATCATATGTAGTTGTTGCGTTTTGTACAATCCATTAACTAAAGGACTTGGAAATTTAACCTTTTGAAGCAAATTGCCAGACAAGCTAACACGTAGAGTTATAATTGCTTTTTATTTTTCTTTGTTCCTCTTTATTCTTTCAAGCGAGTCAATTGCGGAGAGGGAATGAATTTAGAAAGATAGGAATCGTTTTAAAGATCAACAATAACTCAATGTGTCTATGTCACAAAAAAAAAAACTCAATGTGTCTTGGATTATGTTTGAATACTTCTCAATAAACACTTATAATAGAAAAAAATAAAAACGAAAAATAAATTGGATTTTTTTCCACTCAGCTCGCTTATGTATATCAATTTTCAGAAGAAAAATATATGAAAGAACTTTGATAAAAATTAAGCACACAAATTAATTTTAACTTACGAGAAAAAAACTCTTTTCATTTTAGTTTCTTATATATTTTCTTTTGTTGTAAGTCCAAACAAAACGTTAATTCATTTAGTTATTGCTACGAAGCACATCTTATATATACCCCTTAATTCCAACAGGGCCTTCCCTTTAATTTTTTTTTCTGCTTGGCTATATGAGATTAATTATCTGCAGTAAATCAGTAATTTTCTCTATATAAACTTGGTATTACCTGAATACCTGCTTTGGTTGGCTTGAAGGTTCTAGTAAATTTAGCAACTCTACGGTAAAAAGACCGTAGCAAGTTTTCTACACCGAACACACAAGGAAGAAACCAATAATATTAAAATCACTAAAAAAGAAAAAAGAAATCAAATAAAAGGGGAGAAAATGGCATACTTAATTTGTTCAGAATAGGAAAAGTTGAACCGCAGAATTACATGGGAGTTTCATTGACGGTGACAAGTGATGCTGAGGGAATATATTAAATGAAAGGTGAATTATTCCTATCTTCTGAAGCGACTAAATGTAACTTTTGGAGTTAGATAAACACTAAGTGACACTTGGTTAGTTAGAGTGTTCTTTGTTTCATTTTTAAAGAAAATAAAAAATAAGAGTAAAAATATATTTTGTTAGAATTTAGAAAATATTTTTTTAAAAGTATTTTTAAAAACATGCTTAACATATCAACATTTTTAATCTTTTCTAAAGAAATAAAAATACGGTCACAATATAATAAATATTTTTTGTAAATATAAATAAAAATATTTTTAAATCTTAAAATTTTAAAATAAAAATTATTTTCAAAAAATAAAAACAAAATAAACTAAAACTAAGTGTCCATGACCTAAAGTTGACTAGGCGTAGGGTTTTTTTTAAGTTTGATTTCATTTAGTTGATCTTCTACGGATTTTCTGCACACTTGGCTAATGTGAACTAAACCACACAAACACATTCTTGCATAGTACTTCATTTAAAATTGAGAAATGCTAGTAATAATGTAATATATTATTTTTAACGCGCTCCTTTAAAATTTTGAATTAATATAATTTATTTTATTGGTTAAAATTTATAAAATTTTATGGGTCTTGCATCTTATTTAATGAGCTTCACTTATAATTTTTTAATTTCTAATGAATTTTAACTGATAATAATATATTAAAATTGCATGGGGACACTTTAGTTTAGACATCAGCAACAAACAATGACACTTGTTAGTCGTTATTCACGACTTAGTTTGTATTGAATATTTGCACAAAATTAGCGTCTTACCTCCAATTTATGGTTCTTTTTGTAGGAATTGTACATATTTTCATGTTTAGTGAGATTTTATATATTAGATACTTTCATTTTGTGAATTAATATTGAAACCACTTCAGTTTCAGGCCAAAAGAAGAGAAGGTTCAAGTAGATGATATCTCGCTAAGCAAGACAAATCCGCTTAGCGAGTGGCATCCGCTAAGCGAGGCATACCGCTCGCTTAGCGGGTTGAAAGATCGTAGAAGAGGATTAGTCAAAGATGTGCTCGTCCAGCGCGCCCCAGCCCAGCTCGCCCAGCGAGTAGGTTGTCTCTTCTCGCGCTTAGCGGGCCCAACTCACTAAGTAAAAATTCACTTACTCTTGCTTAACGAGCCAATGTCGCTAAGTGAGTCTTCAGAAGCTTAAATGTCTAAGAAGCCTTTAAAACATTGAAGTTGACAGAAACTTAAGAGAGAGTAAAAAACAGAGCACAAGGAGAAGCTGAAATGACAGAAATAGAGCTGTTAAGAGAGCTTAGGTTAAAGGAGTGAAGTTAAGATTTTAGAGGTTAAAGGAGACATCCTCAACCATTTTCTTTCACTAAACTCTGTCCTTCCTTGTATTGAGAGCATATTTCTTGTAATGGAAGGCTAAGCCTCTTGGTTAGGAAGTTCGGCTGAACCTTTGATGTAATATTCTTTCACTATCTATTTAATGTTGTTTTTATGTGTTCATTACTTCTATTTATGCTTATTTTTACATGCTTGTGGCTTGATCACCCATTTGTATTTATAGTTAGGATTTTTAGCATTGGGAAATACTTTAAAGCCTTAGAACTTGATAGAGAGCAAGCTAGAAATCTGTATGTCTAGGAATGAAGTGCAGAGATCTAGTTCATATTATGTTGTAGACTTAATGCAATGCTTTTAAGCTAAGTTTGTTGAGAGATTAAAGACGAAGTTTAAAGAGAGTTAGGCTCATTCACTAGAGGGATCTTGATTTGAGTAATTTCTTAGCATAAGAACACTAGGATAATATTAAATAGAGAAAAATACATAATAACATCAAGAGGAACTCAATAGAACAACCCAACACTTTTTACTTGACTGTTTTCGCTTCTATAATCCTAGATATTTAGTTTATACTCAAATAGACTGTAGTACAAAATTCAATTTAATATTTACTTTGTTTTTAATTTATACAAATGTTTGTTTACTGAATGTACAATGTGTGAGTGAAACAAATTTTCTGTAGATACGATACTCAGTATTATCATTTTATATACTACTTATGCGAATCGGTACACTTACCGACACACGAACAACACCCTATGACTATGTATAGAAAATAGCCAGCACTCCACTTTGTAGCTTATTTAGACTCTTTATTTGCATTCAACAAAGGATATATAATCTTTAAAATTGTAAAAGTAATTAGTGAAGTGTTGAGAGCCCTAATGATCTCATTAAATAATACAAATTTGGAAATGAAAAAACAAAGTTCAGATTGGAAATTGTTAATGGTCATACTAAGCCAAGAATATACGATGAGAAGAAAGAAGTTTTGACTTGTAAGGATGACAATCAATAGGGATGCAGATAAAAGTAATATAATACTTATCATATCTAGACTTCAGATAATTAAATGAATAATAATTAACTATTATATTACGTATCATTATAGTTCTAATTATAATAAAGAGATGTGTTTTTTTATCATCAAAGAGATTTTTTTTTATCATCGAAGAGAAGTGTTTTAGTTTACGAAAGATAAGTTACAAACCATTTGAAGAGCACTGCCTTGTGGTACGTAAAATTTCCGGGCGAAAACAATACAAAGCGATGTGTTAGTCGATGAAAGATAACGTAATTTTTGTTTTCAAAAAAACAGGTAAGTATTGCCTCTTACTTCGTATACTTTTTTTATAAAAAATTTACAATATGAAAAAATATATTTAGAAGTCACATGATTATTTTAAAAATAACACGAAAAAATAACTTGAAAAGATATATGTATATAATATTTTGATGCAAAACATCGTAACTCACGTTACTTCAAAAGAATTAGAATGGAGTACAAGTGAGATAAAAGAATTAGAAAGGAGGAGTACTGTAGAAGAGTAGAAGTTCAAGTAGAACGAGAACTCTTTAAAATTGCATGTAAAACTATTAAATAAAAATGTATAACTGAAATTAACTTTTAAAATTAAGTTGCACACTTTATTTTTTTTTCTTTCATTTCATTTCAATATAATTTATGGGAGAGAAGAATATAAATTTTTGGTTTAAATAAATTTAGAAGTCACAATTATTTTTACACAACGTGAAATGATATAATATGTTGATTCAAAACATGTCGTAGCTCACGTTTCTTTAGAGTGGGATAAAAGAATTAGAATATGGAGGAGTATAGAAGAGTAGTAGTTCAAGTAGAACAAAAACTCTTAAAAATTTGTAAAACTATAAAAATATATAACTGAAATTAACTTTTAAAAGTTAAGTTGCATGCTTTTTTTTTTTTTCTCTTCCTTTCGAATTCATTTTTTAATCTAATATAAAGAGAGAGAAATAGAAATTTTTGGTTTAACTAAATTTCATTTTATTTTTAAAATTTTTATCTTGAGTTTTAATTTGATGCAACTTTTTATGGAAAAAAAATATGGCGAAACACAGTTTAATGCATTGGGCATGTCCAGGGTAAAAAGTCTCTTGTCTTGTTTTAAAACAAATAATTGAGTATACGTAATTTTGCGCATGTCTCCTTCAAATCCAACTAATTGATGGGTCAGGCAGAACTATTTCAGTATAAAAATAAGAAAAAAAGGGAGAGATCTTCAGAATAAGATTTGAGATTATCCACCAGGTTCTTGAGTTGGCAAAGGTCAAACATGACAACATCTTATTGCAGTAAAGTGATAAAAGAACATATCAAACGTTGTTATCATTTTACTTAGAAAAAATATCTACATAATTTATTATTTGTTAAAATATATTTTTTCTTTATTTCATTTTTAAGATCCATTTTAGTTATTTATCTTTTAAAATATTTATTTTAGTCCTATAACTTTTAAATTTGAGTCATTATAATGTAGGAAAAAAGAACCATAACAAAAAAATTCCATTATTTTTTAGGCTCGAACTTAATTTGACCTTTCCTTTTTGTTTGGATCACGTCTTAGACTCTAGGAATATGATTGAAGTGATCTTGATCTGTACGGGAAGCTTACACATATATATACACTTTTCATGAAGCAAGTTTAATCAAATTCAAAGTGATCCAAACACAAAAATTGGGTTTCAAGTTGAAGTGTGTTGTACTGACAATCTGATATAGGTGCAGTGTTTTAACATTTAACCATATATTAATCTGAAGACATCTAAATGATATGATACTGATGCAATTCCTTCAAGGACAAAATTATATGCAACTTTGATGAAGACACAAAAAGTCAATTCTACATGTAAAATGCCTAAAATTAAGATGAAAATTTGAGAGCAATGTGAATAGACCTACACGTGACTACTCGACGAGTCTAAGTGTCTGCCCAGTGCACTTTCACCCTGTTGAGTGGATTTGCACTCTTGTATTCCAGTTTATTTATTCCCTTTTGGGCGTGGGTGCATCCTTGTGGTCCGAAAAGCCTATGCTATTTAATGGAAGAAATTACAAGTTTGGATTTCTTGGACTCCTATGGGGACGGGAAGCGAGGAAGAGTTTGAGAATCATTCTTTGTCATTGAACACGAAAAGAAGTGAGAATAATCCCTCAAGATTTATATATGATTCTATCCTCATATCTCTTTTATAGATTATTTTCTTTTCTCTTTCTATGATTTTTTAATTTCCTTTGGGTTAGGTTAGGATGAACCTCAGTTCCAACCATTTTAATTGATTTCCCATTTAAATCGCATTTCTTTTTATGTGAATTAAGTTATTGAATTTATGTCCAATACTTTTCCATGATTGACACTGATTATGAAATTGATACATTTTTTTTATTCTGGTTATGAAACTGATACATAATGTAAATTTTGTAATTAAACTGGGGTTTAGATTGTTCAATTAATTCAATAACCATGCAATTCTTGTATGTATATATTTGTGCATTTTCTACATCTACTGCCTGTTACTAATTTTGCTTGCCTAAAGGATTAGGATTCATAATTAGGAATAAAGGGTTTATCGTCCAACAATTTGGCGCGTTAAACTAAAGAGATTATCTTATGGGAGAATCAAAGGGTTTCTGACACCTGACAGTTTTAATTAATTGAATTTTCAATGCTTTTATTACTTGAATCCTTTTTTCTTTCAATTAAATCAAAAACCTAAAATTCTTATTCTTTTATTGTTTTCAAATCAAAAGAGTAATTAATTGATTGCATCATTGTTAAACCACAAACTTGTAGAAGCGATAATCTTACTTTCTCACTTTATTACATGTATGTATAACTGATACACTTGTCGCATTGTTAACAAGGAGAAAAGGTCAATATACATTAAAATTTGAAAACTATCTAAGATTTGCATTAAGACCTAACTAAATCCAACAAAACTATACTAGAATACCAATATTAGGCATAATAAACATCCATTGAATTCATATACAAAGCTATAATAAGTGTATTAAAATTGATTGATCAAAGATGAATGTTACAATCATCACACAAACATATGCAGAAACATTAATCTTATAATAAAATGAAGATAACACGGAAATACATGTGCAGTGATGTACTTCAAGTAAAATTAAATGAGATAATTATAACTTTAAACAAGGGCGCACGCACGTTGATAATAGGGGAGCTTTGGCCCCTCTGACTTTTTTTAACTAGAATTTTTTTAAAATAAAATATATATTTTAATATTAAAGTGACTATTTTTGTTTTGGGTTAAGATAAACTATTAAAATGTTATTTTTTTCTCTTTTTTTTTTTTACCAAATATACAATTCTTCTTTTATACTTTGTATTGTGAAGATAATGACATTTTATTTATTTATTTATGGTATTACTGTGAAGATAAAATATTTTGTAAGAAACTCCTTAAGGTTCCACGTAGGAGTCTTGATTAAATTTTAACTTGGGTATTAAAACTTCTGAAAGTACACTACTAAAATTTAACCCATGCCTCTTCAAAAAAAGAAATTAACTCATGCATATCACCGAAGATTTACTAATATATGTCAATCCTTAAATGGTATTGAACAGCTGTGAAAAGAAAAAGTTAAGTGGCTATATATATATATATATATATATATCATTAGCCTTCAATTAAATCACTCCACGATATTATCCAACTTTCTTACGTTCTCTTTTATAATTATTTTGCTGATCTAATTTCTTATGTCATTCAATGACACACGTTCTTCCCCCCTATAATAATAATATAATGCAAACAAAGGTCTGCGTAAAGAAAGTGTCAAAGTACGTATAAATCTAGGATGCTATTGTTTATGCAAAAAAAAAAAAAAAAACAGCTTTGGCTGCAAATTCGGATGAAAGTTCTTAGCAATAAAATAAAAACCACTAGCAGTGTTTAAGAAACTGCAGGATTATTAATTAATGAATCATTTAATTAATAGTTCCCATATCATGTATTATAATCCTTGGGTTCGTAATTATGGCGATTCTCGAGCCTTAATTACCGTTCTCGAACAGCTTATCAATTGTTTATTTTATTATGTTATCGATACAAAATATCTATTAATTTTATTAATCATTAATTTTGATTGAAAATCTGAATTAATTATTTTTAATGAGATTCTTTCTTTTTAATTATATTTTTTATTATTATTTATTAGACTTGAATTGGACATTTTGTCTAAAAAGATTGAATAAATTAAAATATTACTCAAACCAAAACTTTATTAATATATTGCATACTATTGTAATAACATAATAATAACACCACCACCAGGAAATTGAGTGTTCGTGAAGCTGCTGAAGCCTTAGCCAACTAATTTTTTTAAAAACAAACAAGCGGGTCTCTTGTCCCCAACATATCCACAAAAAGAAAAAGAGCAATATGACAATGTTATTTTGACTAATTTTTCCACACAAAAAGTGTAGGGCATCCTTTAAATAAACTAAAAAAACAAAGGACAAAGTGGTAATTCACCAGTGTTGGCATCCCATATAAACTACAACAACAACAGCCCCCAAGTACATAACCCAACACAACACTGATGATCACTCTCTCACACAGTCACAAACTGTTTCTCTAAACAATTTCTATCTACACCTGCCCCCTTAAGAACAAAAAAAAAAAAAAAAACATGTTTAGCCCTTCGCATCTCAAAACCTTGTACCCTCTTCAACAAGCCTTCTCAGTAAAACCATCTTCAACCATAAGCTCCATGAAGCTAAAGAGAATCGTGCACACCCTCATAGTTTCCCACTTGTGCCGAATCATTCGTGCACTCTCCAAAGTCAAAGATGTTATGGTTGAGATTCTTAAAGAAAACTCAACCATGATCCACAAAAAGCACTACAACAACTACAGACGCAAGAATAAGATCATCCTAGGCTCCTTCAGGCTCCACTACAACTGGTGCTCCTCCAAATCCTCGCATGTGTTGCCGGTTCCCGAACCGGTTTACGCCACGTGCCGCGACTCGGGGGAGCCGCCGCGAGACGAAGAAGATTGCCCCTACCTAAGGTGGCTTGAGGAGAAGGTTGAAGTTGAAGGTGGTGGTGGTGATAATAGTAATAATAAGGGTGCAAGTGCAACAAATGATGAGCATGATGAAATGAACGAGATTGATGTGCTGGCGGAAATGTTCATTGCCAATTGCCACGAGAAGTTCAGGTTGGAAAAGCAAGAGTCTGATAGGAGGTTCCATGAAATGCTGGCTAGAAGCATGTGAAACCCAAAAAGCTCAACATGTTTTGGTGTTTCTTTTGAAAGTTGGTTTCCCACATTCGAATTCGAACTTGTTGTTGACTATTTGGGAAAATCTTGTCCATCACCATCGCATATCAAATGTGTCCAGGGTTTTATTTATTATTTATGGGTCATATATAGTATTAATTTGCCTTTTTCTTTTTATCCAAACTTTTCAAAAGAGTAAGTGAGGGTTTGAAGTTTGAAGAATTGTACATGATATATGGGAGATATGGGATTGGGAATTGTGCAATTCTTCTGTCTGTTGATACGGTCACGGTGGGCTTCAACTTTTAATTTGCAGATTTATTTTGACAATAATTGAGAAGTGCTGTTTGAAATTATATGTAGATCTCACCTTATAGAAAAATCTAAATCTCTGATTACCATGTTTTCAATTTTCATATCAATGCATGTTTGTTTCAGTTTTTTTCTTTTTTTGGAAATTATTGTATTTTTGTTCGTTCATATATATGGAATAGCTAGAAGGCTGCACAAAATATATATTTTAGAACAACAGCCAAGTACGTACAAACGAATTGATGAGGAAGTTACTCATATATTTTGGCTAAGTTTTTTCACATTGAAAGCCATTACAAATTTACACAGTGCCCTGTCTTCCAGACACCTAAACATAGTTATAAATTATTGGACATCAACATCTTTCCATTGTTAAACGATTTTTGGTGTTATTTGCTTGTTTGCTAGTCAGTTTGTGGGTTGCGGCCAAAATAACGAGAAAGAAATATCAAACTTTCCAATTCATTTGTTAACATATTTGTTTAGTAGCCTATTGGGAATCGAGTGCCAATATGTTATTTTTGGTATACTATTCCTTATTTAATTATTTCTTGGCGAGTACCACCAATATGATATTTTTTAACCACTTGAAGCTTCCAGCATCCTACCGTATCTCATGCTGATTGCGTAGCTACGGAGCACATGTCAATTGTAGATCATGGTTTTACAAAACTCCATTCAGTTCAATTTGTTAACCAAGTTTTTAAACACGGCCTATTTAGTGAGGGTTGCCACTTCTAACTTCTTGCATTATAATGTTGTTGCCCATATGATGAATCTAACACCAGCAGCACCTCCAGCATCAAGAAATGTACCTAATGGGTCCAGAAGCCCTGCCACCTATACCTAATGGGTCCACAACACCCTCCATTAAGACCCGCAGATGCAACAAGTTTAAATATGTCATGTGTGCTAGTTCAATAAAGAGTAGACTTAGTCTTTACCCAATTCACCTACTCCAACTCCTCCCTTCCTTTTTATCCTTTTTTTTTCTATAACTATTAAGGTGTTTGGCTTTTCGATGGAACTCCCAGGTATCCCAATAAATTTCAATCTTTTGGATCTAATATGAGATTAATTCTCAATCTGAAAAGTTTAATAATCACACTTAAAGTTTATCACGCTCATTTCCAAGAATGTATTTTGTGATAATTAAACTCAATTATTTCCCACAAGCTGAGCGTACATATTTTACCAATTGAGTTATATTCATTGAATTTTTTAAAATTTAATTTGCAAACATTTGATGAAATTTCAGAAATTAAGATAAGGGAGAAATCATTAGGAAGGTAGAGAATATGCTTTCTGTAACACACTAGGTGGAAGATACACTAACAGAAAAGACTAGTTCTTGGGTTCATAGCAGAGAATCTTGATTAACCTTGACATGGTTTAGACAGTAATAGTATATATTAAAATGATGGTCCACATTAGGTAGGTAAGTGCATGGATCAAGATACACGCACTCTCACTCACTACCGGACAGCTAGACATATTTGAAACAGGCAACATATATAGTTACGGTGATAGATCCAACATCTAGTACTTTTCAAACCCAAATCATGTTTACAAGTAAAGTAATATATACTAATTGAATGACTTTGTCATCTATTTCTGCAATCTTCTAATGTACTAACTTAGATGGTTATCCTTTTTATCCTACCCACTGATTGTGTTCTGTCTTACTTGACTAGAATATCATTCAAGTAAAAAGAGAAAAATGGAAATCTTGTAGCAGTCTTAAAGGAAGAGCACATGTTCATGACAAGAGCACAGGTCATTGATGTCATGTGCTGATGATGCATTTGATCTTAAACAAAGAAAAGTTGCATTCTTTTACCCTAATTAGGACATCAATTGATTTTGGTTACTCTACCAGGTCAGCCAAGGGTAGCATATCCTGCCTTTACTTACAAATTACTAGCACACAGTATTTAGAAGCTTTTTTGATACCTTGTTGATCATGAATAGCATATATGCCTGCATCATTTACTCAATAGTTTGAGTATCTCAATAATTGAACAAAAAATAAACCGAGTAATTAAAATAGATGGTAAAAGAATTATTTATCCTCAAGTGGGTTATTGAGAGTCAGAGATAAGCTAATTTATAGTAGCTAATTGCAAGGGTAAATAATTGATAATAGGATAGAGAACTAGAAGTCTAGGGTGATCTTTGGGATGTGACTTCCTGTCTGATTAATGTTGGATCTTGAAGAAACCTGTGAAGAATTGATAATTAAACAAATAATAAATAATTTTGAAAATAAACTATTAAGTATTCAAATATTTGTCTAGTCCTGCCATGTTATACCTCCAGTGTCTTAGGACGATCCCAAATATGATAAAATAAAATTTTTGGATAACGAAATATGCCAAGTCTCACATCAAGTTTGTGCATGATTAGACTATCTTATGTAATCGTTGAGGAATCTCAACTATTTGCGGTGAAAGGAAGATAATTAATGGGAAGCTAGCACATCTTGATTCTTGATGTCGTATATATCATGCCATTAATTTATTACGTTCTCATTTCTCAATAGTAATACTATTTTTTCACATATTTCTCTCTATATCTAGCTACTAATCTGTACAGAAGTACAGAAATTAAGACCAGTCAATAGTCCTTTTGCAATTACAGGGTTAATAGGACAGTAAAAGGAGATAGCAATGGCATCAATACTGATGCCTTTTATTCTCCTGAGTTATGCTTTATTCCGAAACTTCTTTAGCTGCTTTATTGCGGATATGCTATGGATTGGAAGCTTTAGTAGATACAAATTTGGTGCCTTTGGTCTCCTTGTTACCATAGAAACTGCTTTTACACATAAAAGTGAAAGGGTGGAACCACTTGGGATTTTATTCTCAAGGACAGGATCAAATGAATAAGGTGGGGGAGCTGCTTCGATCTACCTCTAATTCCTCACTTGAAATTTAAAAGCCTACTTCTTCGACCACTGTACGGCCTTGCCTAACTAGTAATCAACATTGTGAGTCTTTTTTTTTTTAAAGATCACAAATGTTGTTATAGGAGACATGGACGGTTAAGTTCTTCTTTCAAATATTATATTCGCATTTTCGGTCAAACTAAGTTATTTTAACATGTTCTCATATCATTTGATTTATTTAATCTAATTTTATATTTAATTTTCTTAATTAAATATGACTACTCATTAATTATTTATATCAATTTATAAAGACTATAACTATAAAAGATTAGTCCTATAATCGATCGAAGTTTCATCTTGAAGCTAACCATCAAATCTAAAATCACTTACAATAAAGGTGACACACCAAATTTTTCATTAACGAGCAACAAGCTACACAAATAAATTTAACATCAAATTTCACTCAAAATCACAAAGACATACCAGGTATATAGATTATTATCACTTAGGGTGGGCCAAAATATAATGCAGTTCAAGTCATTGATTTAGGTCCTTTGAAAAAAAAAAGTTATTTAGTATTAATATTTATACAATTTTATTGTTAGCTAGTTTAATGCAGTGGTAATTATAATTAAGATGTGTTTTTTCTTTGGTGAATGGGGTTCAGGATGAAAACCTAGCTACTTTTTTACTTACATATTTATTGTATACCTTTATAATTTAATTTGCACATTTACATTTGGTTTCATCTTTAATGAATAATTATTTATATGGACCAAAGAAGTGAACCTCTCTTTCTATCTTTCTATTATATGACTAAAGTCTTCTTAATATTTTTTTTTTCATAGTTTGAGTTGAAGTTTTCTCAAGTCTCAACCCATTTTTCTAATTTCCATAGACCCTAACATCTCTTTTTCCTAATTCTCAAAAAAAAAAAAATCCTGACATTCTGAAAACGTTCTATACGACATTATTTTTGTCAAGGTATCTTCTCTGTTTGTTGCTTACGAATTATTACAATTTTTAAAAGACAAAAAGCCATGCAAACAGCCATGAACATAAAATGCACCCACAAATATTGGCATAAAAATTGTCTGAATTTGCGAAAGAGAAGATCGCGAAAAACGAATGTGGACTCTGAAATCTGAATACAACATAACAAACAGCTTTAGGCACTACTCTCTAGGCTTTGTTGTCTATTTCAGGTCCTTTTTTTATGGGTCATGATCCATCATATATGTTTCTTTTTGTGAGCACTGGATTTTGAATAATGAAATCTCGGTTTTTTGAACTTTTTCTGTTTTATTAACATCAATCTTTACTTCTTTATATTAATTTTAAACAATCTAAAACTAATAAATTTATATATAAAATATTTATTGTATTAAAAATATAAAAATACATACAAAGAATTTTAAATAAAACTTAGTATCATTGTTAAATAAAGAGAGTCTAATTTAATTGGTTAAACAAGATGAATGAGTATTATAAATCTTTTGATATCGTATCTAATTTATACATATAAAAAAAATATCTTTCTTAAATATTTAAATTCTGCTATGATATAGTAAATGCTTTCCTAATTTTACAGGTCAAAACGAATAATTTTACAACAAACAAAGTTACTCTTGAGAGAAGTTTTTTTTATAACTTTTTTGATAAATAAATTAATTCTAAAATTGAAGACTATTAGATTTGTCATATTTATATTTTAAAGGTGACTAGTATTTTAACATGTACATGGGAATAAATATTTATTTTATACAACTAAAAATCATAATAAATAAATAATTTTCAATATATTAATTAAATTTTTTTATTGTAATTAAAATTTATAATAAATATATCTGAACATATAAATTATATTTTAGATTTGTGATAAAAAAAATTATATTGTGATTGATTGTTTATAACTATTAATAATTTCTTTTAAAAATATTAAAATTCATAGATTGAAATAGATAAAATAAAAGGTTTAGAAAATTTCTTAAAAATACTCTTCTTGAATAACATGTAATCTAGCTATTCTAATTTATAATTCTCTGTGGTCAATCCAGTGATGGAAGTTAAGTACATGCATGACGTTTTAAGTTTGATTCTCAATGCATTGGACAAAAAAAAATCTAATTTTTAGAAAGTGTGAATTTTATTTGACTATCTATAAGGGTATTATGCGGTGGTGTGCGTTCTCATGCCAACCAAACGGACGAACGCAAAAGATAGGTTCGTGATCCATTGAAAAATGTGGTTTCGGCCATCAGGAACATTTCTCAAACATATACTAAATTGTTTTAAATTCATTTTTAAAATGTTACTCTCAAACATTAATCAAAATCACTTAATATAATTTTTTTAAAAAAATAAGTAATTATTTTAACAAAAAAACTTTTAATATTGATTTTATCAAAATCTAATAACGCATTTCAATCCACACTGGAGAGTTCCAATTTACAAAAGTGGGTTGGTTGCAAATAAAATAATTAATATCTGGAATTGTCCATGATTGATTGTTTATTTTAGTACTTTCATCCCCATAATACTTCACACTGCTCAATTTTCAAAGGAAGCAAATGTTATTCATGGTGATGGGGCAAGAGAAAGTGAAGACCATCTTTGTCTTCCTTTCCTACCATCCCAGCTAACACATTTTCTTTACCATTTGATTAAAGAGGGGAGATCTCATTTTTCTGCACATTTACACTTAACTTTTGTCACTAATTTAACAATTTTCTATCGAAACCATCCAATTCAACGACCGATCTATGTTTCATATCACCACCAATAAGTTCCAATTGATTTGGCTGTAAAGCCAACTTTATACCTAAAAGATGCATGATATGGCTAGATAGATGTTTCAACAACTCACTAGCCAACAACCTAACGTGCACTACCTCACTTTGCCATCTGTTCTCATGACTCGTTTTGACCTTGCCATGATTGAGTAGCATGAACATGAATCTCCCCTAGCCAAGCGTGTACACCATGAATTACAATTAATCAATTATTTATCTTCAGAAAGGGAAAGTAGTTCATGTGAATGCTAGCCCATAGGGCCATAACCGTGTTCAATAGACTTGAGAAAATAAAACAACAATTCTTCTCACTCTTTTTTTTGGTGAAAATGCAAACAGCATTACCACAATTTGCCAATTTGGTCTTTGGAATGGAAAGTTGAATGCTGGAGAATATATAAGTCCCACATCGGGTAACTAATGGCAAGCAAGAAGGATTAAGTTATTTGTTTTGAATCTTTCCTGCAATACACATCTTATGTTTCATATAGATCTAACATTGGCCTGTCAAAAATTCCAACATTTTCTTATAATCAAAAGTGAAAATTCCCATCTAGGCCTCTGATGAAACTAGTGAAATTACTTCCTTTTGCAAAGCAAAATCCTTGGAATATACTTTTCTTTTTTTAATTCTAGTTCTTATGTACACTTTCTGCCTGTGCTTTCTCTAATTCCTTCAACATTATCACTAAAACCATACAAGAGGAAATAGCAAATTAAACAAGAAAAAGAGCTAAGAATCTGGCAAAATTTGTAAACTATATAAGTATTATGCAATAGGCCAACAAAACAGACAACAAGATCAAATCACAAAGAATTCTTCCTTGCTAAGATCTCTACAAGAAATGTCTAATCCTACTTGTTCTGAGTAGGATTTGGTATGCTTGGTGGTGCTTTCCTCAGACTTGGCTCCATAACTTTCTTCTTTTTCTGTTTCTTGCTTCCACTTATCTTATTTATACTTGTTGAAAAAGAAGCAAAGGATGAAGATAGAAGCTCCCTTGACACTGACAAACTTGTCTCTCCTGAAAAGCTCTGTTCATGGGAGAGAGAGTACAAGGAGAACAGAAGAAAGTGAAGCACAACCAAGGCCAAGACAGCACCCAAAATTCTGCAACTTCTTCTGGTCTTCATGATAAATGGAGAAAATGTTTTTTTAGTACGAAAGTGAGAATGATGATTTTCAAGAGTTGGATCAGGTTTATATGATAAAGGGCTTGAGAGCATGCCTTGTGCACGTGGTTCACCATTACTTACAATATCATATTCTAGAAGTGGGAAAAAAAGATAGCTTCTTAGTTAATCAAAATTGCGTTGGTTTTTAGTTAATGATATACGGTTAATGTATTTTCAGCATACCATTAACTCAGATGAATGTTAACAATAATTTGAATGACAAATGCATAGTACTTTTTCACTTGTTTACTAGGTTAGAGAACCCGGAAGCGGCTGATCATGTGACACAATCGACTAGTGTTACTCCTCATTTTGTAATAACTTTAATGTAGTACGTGATTACACTATGGTCATGTGACTGGACACGTGAATCTGAGCTAAAAGCATTGTATATTCATGTTCACATCTTTGTGAATCAAAATAATGGTTTATTTGCTTTTGATTAGATTAAGAACTTTAATGTGTTCATCAGGGGCACCAGTTTGGTAAAATGTCTAACTAGTAGACGTTCTTACGCATTGCTTGCAAATTATTTCTAATCGTTAGATTTTTTTAATGTGAAATCTATGGTTCAAAAAAATTTTTTTTTTTCTTTTTCCCAATTTTATTCCTTGGAGAACCCCTTTCATCTTTTTTCTTCATAGACCCAGCAACTTTGATCTCCACTTTTCCTGGCGGTGAACCACCTAGCATCTTTCTTCACACCACCCTCCCACACATCTCCATCGGCCATCGTCTTGTTGATCTAAAGATGCCCTATCACATATCTCTTTTATCAATATTGGGCTTCAATTGAAACAGATCTGAGTAGACTCCCCCGTTCCAATGGTCGATCTTGTGTGCATCCGCCATTTCTGTGATGCGACTTGTGATGACTTGCAATCTCCTTCATAGTTCACGGTGGGATTTACTAGGTTCGCGATGAGTTTTTATGGTTCACCATGGTGATATGGTTTCATTCGCCCTTGGATTTGGTAGGAATGAGGCGTTGGGACGAGATGAAGGGGGTAGCCGACAGCCACGGCGCACGATGGTCCACGTTCCCATGCAAGGGAAGGTTTCGTAGTGATTCGTCATTTTCCTTTGGGAATGGATTTCTTGTTGATCTATGTTGGATTTTTTGTTCTATGTTAGATCCTTGTTGTTTGTTATTTTCATGAAAACCATTGATGGTCATGGAGAAGTAATGGTTCTATGAGTGACAAAGTGGCATTTGTGATGGAGAGAGAAGGGATGATGAAGGATAAGGAGATTAGACGATCGGAAAAACGGAGTAGTCATGGACAAATTGAGAAAGAGAAAAAAAAAAAGAGAGAAAAAGAAATAGTAATCATTGATTTCAAAATCAGCACATCTATTGATTCAAATTTACTTAGGGACCTGTGAAAAATCTTTCTCTTTCACATGGTAAAATCCATCAACTAACTAAACATGCCTAATCATTTCTATTTTGTCATCATCTTTCACCACTTTTAAAATTGCCTTTTCCACTTGTGTGTTTTTTCTTATATGCTTCCATGTTTTCGGTATGACACGTGAAAACTGAAAACCTTATACTTGAGTTAGATTAGAAGTGAAGTAGAAAATCCCAACTATCTTAGCTGGCTTGTCAGACACATTTGAAAATAATGCTGTTACTCCCTGAAGATTTACACTAGGCAAGCTTTGTTTTCTTGTGTTTCTTTTGTACTCGAGATTCTTCATGTTTTCCCAAGGTTGGAAGAAGGGATGAGTATAAACTACGAAATTCAGCACGTTGGAAGATTTTTATTCACTCTAACATGACTGAGCTCCACTAGCCATCTTGGGGATCAAATTAAACAAAACCACATTTTTAATAGCTAATCTTGACATCCTGATAGGACCTTTGCTCCTGAACTAAGATCCTATTTAGGGATTCATTGAGTGTGAGTAAAACAATTCCACCTACACAATCATCTTGTGTACATTAATTTCACAGAATCCCCATCACCTTGGTTTTTCCAGAAAAAATTGTAATTATTATAAATAATAGTATATGACTCTTAATAGATATTCATAACTTGAAAGTAACACAAATTTTAAATGAATTCTAATTAAATATTAAATTTTAAAAGTAAGGAATCCTAATCTAATTTAAGTATAAAAAAACTAATATAACATTTTTTAAGAATATATCTATTTTATACTATAAATTAAAGTACTCACTTTAGTTTGTGAGATCTTGAGTCTCTTCACTCTCTCATTTAACTCGCTATAAATTATTATTATTATTATTATTATCTTCAAATTAAATTAATATTATTTTAATTTCTAACAAAATTTGTTGTCTTTAAAACATTGTTGTTATAATTATACTATTATCTTTAATTATCTTTGAAAGAATATGATTAAATATTCTTAATTTACATAATTTTTCAAGATTATTTATTTTTCTATAATTTTTAAATCATTGTATATATAGAAAAAAATATCTCATGCATTTTCATGTACTAGTAACTTCTTCATGAAAGGTGGCAAAATAAGCCTTGCCACCCAGTGAGCCAAGGAGTGAAAAATGAGTCAAATTGGACTAATTTGAATTTCCTATGGGCCATAGATTTGTTGGCTTGGCCGAATTGATATCCTTTTTCCCCCCTAAATTTATATAGATTTTATAAATAAAAAAATTGAAGAAGAAAAAAACAAACAGACGAAATAGGCTTGGTAGTTATATTTTAAGTTATTGTATCCTGTATCTCTATTATTGAATCTGCACCCCTATTATATTCTAGAAACGTCATTTTGGAATGTAAATTTACATTTCGAAATAAAAATGGACTATCCAAAATTTAATGAGGTGTACAATGCAATAATGAGAATGCAAGATATAAATACCTACATTTCTGGCCCATCAAACATTGCAATATTGACCTACTAGTTCTTCTGGGCCTAAAATCCAAGTGATTAACTAAAAATATTAAAAGCTAATTCTCTGTACCAAGACCTTTTAATTACCTTCTGAGATCTTAGACATGTTCATGATCCAATGTCCAATAATATTGGAACTTAGAAGGACTTCCTCTTATTACTATTTTGTATTTACCATTTTGTGATCAATTATTTTATTATCATGTTATTGTTTGCAACGCGTACCAAATATGTTTTTCCTAAATACAGACTTTCAATTCTAAACTGGCGAATAGCAGCAATCACAAGCACACAGTGAGCAACCAAGCCCATGCATTCAGCTCACTTCCCTCATATTGTACGTTACTAATATGATTAGTTTATTCAATTCAAATATGCCTAAGTACGATGCAATATTACACTTTAGAGGCCACAGTATCATATTATATGGACCATCAAGTTCACCACAGTGGTATAAAGGAAAAATAAAATGATCGTTATTTTTTTTTGGCTGTTATGAAAAACAAACAACAAAGAAGTAAATTCTTTTAGCTACATCAGCTTCTGTTCCACAATTGGTTAGCATGGATGACGATGTGATTGATAATCAAATTAAGCAACTTGAGAGGGAAGCATACTCTGGTGTCTTGCGTGCTTTCACATGTCAATCCGATGATAAGAATTTAAGGGTATGTATTAATTTAGTTCCTTCCTTCTCCACAATCTTTGTATTTTTCCAACTCTGAATACGAATTGAATCTCCTGTACTAATTATTCATCCGGAGAAGGAAAGTTTGCTAACTCAACTTTGGAAAGAATTGAGGATCTCATATGATGATAACCCGAAGTTTCTTCGCAGGGTTAATAGTGATAAGACTCTCATCTCCATACGGTATTTTAATTATTTGAGCATTTGCACAATTGTAGCGAACCCCCTCACTCCTCCCTCAAATTATCAAGGTCCAAGATCATCGTGGAATTAATCTCCACGTAATTGAGTGTTATTAATTTTTTACAGTAAATTGAAAAACTCTAGTAGGTCTCACGTAGCTATTAATTTGTTTGGACTTGAGACCATAGATAGATGGTGATTTGAGATTATCTAATAATTTATTCTCTGATGAAGTTGTGTTGTTTCTACTTTGGTACAATATTAATTAACATGATAGAAAATGCAATCAGGGAGTCGAGACAAAGGCAAACAGGGAGTGCCAGTCACCAACATGCAACAAAAAACACATCTCAGCCGGTTCATGGCGATTTACATAGTCCAACTGATTCAACTGAAACTGATTCACCTCCCTCAAAAAAACGGATCAGTATAGCCGCTATGGTAAGTACCATATCTTGTATATACATGTAGTATTGTGATTAGAAACTTCTTGTAATCTCATAGATACGTGATTAGACAAGAAGCAAACAGAAAATAAAAATCCTAATTGAAAATCAGATAAGACTGTAATGATATTGAGAAAATTTAGGGTTATTATTAGGAGGGAAAAAAAGAGTATTAAATATTTATTTTGAATTTGAAAAGTTACACGACAGAGAGTGTTTAGAAATTTAAACATGTCATTTTTAATAACTTTTGTTCGTGTGCCTCAACAATCATATATTTCTGATATCTTTCTTAGGTTGTGACTTGTGACAGAGATAAAAATATGACTATTAGCGTGGCTAAGTAAGTATCCATGATATTTGTCAAAAAAGATGGTCTTCTATTTCTTTCTCTTAAAGTTAGTGACATACATTCTTTAGTACATTGTCTCCGAATGGTTGAAATTTATTGTAGATATCACATTTTATTCAATGAACTTCTCTCAAGTTTTATAGTTTTCAATAAAGAGTGTGTTAGAAATTAAGAGTATATTAAAGTTTGTGGTTAATCAATACTCTTCCTTTTTTAGGTAAAAAGATGTTTATAATTGTATTGTAATTAACAGTTCCCACGAGATGAGGACACACAGGAGAAAGGTAAAGATCAAGTCATACCCTACAGAAATCAACATAATAGTGGGCAAGGCGGCGATGATGTTATCGCAGGCCGTGCACCAAGAATTAGGATTAAGTATGGGGACACAAGCAAAATTCCGACACCTCCAAGTGTCAAGGGAAAGAGAGTTATGGAAGTTACTACTTTGATGAACAGAGATATGTATGTTAACAAGGTGCATACATACGACAAAGACATATATATATATATATATATATATATATATATATATATATATATATATATATATATGCCTAAGTAATCTCGTTGAGTATCAGAAAAATAGGAAAATTAATGCTTTAAGTCTTTAACGATGCTCATGTTTTTTCAACAGGTGAAAATATTTGCCCTCCAGGTTCATTGGAGGGTGAGAGGGGAAAGAAATTGTTGCATGTATGATTGTTGGTCCTTTTATTTATATGTGAATATTTTCTGTCTTTGTTTCACATATGCAGAGAGCATCCGTATTTGCATGGGAAATTAACAAGAGGGATGGAAGCACATTAACAACATTTTGGTGGATGAGAATGTCTTTTTCTTAGCCTCTCAAAAACCTCACATTCATCATCGGTCGCAACATGGTAAATTGTGAAATTCAATTGTTGTTTGAACCAAAAAAGTCATAAACATAGGAAAATTTCATAAACATAATAAAAATCATGCATGTAAAAATAAGTGTATCGAGAAAATAAAAAAATTATATTTGATTGTAAAATTTTCATTGCCTATTGGATTTACAAGTCCGGTCACTTAACTCTCATTGAAAAATTCCTCTTTCTTGTCTCTCACATTTCTCTCAACTACTTATCATTAGTTATAATTTGGTGGATTAGGTGACTTAACTGGCTAACTCACTCTAACTCATCATGTATAACTCACCAACCTAACAAGTTGAAGGTGAGATAGGACGGGCTGATTTGTCTCATTGAACTCACTAATATTTAAAGGTATGTCCAAATATATTTACGCTTTTATATAATTAAAAATATTTATATGTATACACAAAATAAGTTATGTGGTGAAAAAATGAATTGATATTTTTTTCTATTTTCTCTTTTTAAATTTTTCGTTGAGATTTGACAACTCAACTCGCCATTTTACATTTTTTGGCAAGTTAACCTGTGAACCCGCTTCTAACTAAGATGAGTTGCATTTTCAATTTACCTTCTCATACTAGTGAACTTGTCTTATTTCCACTTAAGACAGATTAAAATCGAGTTCAAAAGTTGGTTCACTTTATCACCCATTAGAAATCATGGCCTACACTTGTGACTTAGCAAGTTTAAGTCAAGTTAAATCTTGACTATCTTAGTAGAGAACTTATGCAAGTTGTTCCATAAAGCTCGTGAGCTAAATGAATTTGATTTTTGAATTAATAGACAAACATATTTACCATCATAAAATAAAAGATTAAAAAAAAAACTATTTTAAAAGAAAAAATATTATAGAGCTGTCCAAATACTTACAAGCTAGCTCAAAAATCAAGAATATTTATTTGTGAAAAATATTTTAGATATGCAACAAACTACTTGTTTTATCACTAGCTTATACAATTAAAAACAAAAGTCCTTTTAAATGTTGACCAACACAAACTTATCTATTTTATCACGAGCTTAAACAAATCAACTCATTGACCAAAGGTCACATAAGTTGCAAGTTTTGTGGGCCAACCTATACATGAATCAAGGGATTGCTATTTGCCCCAACCCCATTTGCTTATGGCCCCTACAAACGTAAGAAAATACTTCCTTACCCCTCAGTTCAAGCAATGCACCTCCCTTTTTCCCTTCACCTTCCCTGCACCCCCAATTGAGCTCCTCGTCGAGAGAGCTAAACCACCCCACTAATCATGCAGTCAAGATCTGCATCATGCCAATCAAGATCGGCATTGACCTGTGTCAAACCCCTCCCCTTCCCCTCTCTTTCATTTTTGTTCTTTTTTTTTATTATTGATTGTTGAGATGGTGTCGTGCACAATGATGTTGTTGGTATGGTGCAGTGCGATGATGTTATTGGGATGGTGGCTGCAGTGTGAGGTGTGGTGGTGGCTTGGGTGATTGGAAGAAGAAGAGGGTGTGTAAAAAAAGTATTCAATGGGAGTGTAGTTTCATTTTACTAAGTTTGGGTGGGAAAAAAAAAAACAAGGAAACCATGATTCTATTGTATAACTGTACCATGGAATTGTGTTAATGTTTAATTATACAATAAAATCGTATTTTTATTACTTTTTTTGCACTCTTTTAGAAAGTAAAAGAAACATAATTTTATTGTACAATTGCTTGATAGGGGTAAGAGAAGACACTTGTTGACACAACTGAAAGTGTCAATGGCGCAATTGAAAGCATTCTCGATGAATCTGATGATGAATAAAGCCGTATGTTACATACTATATTTTTTTCTTTATTGTTTTTTGCTTTAGGTTAGCAAAGTTAATTTTTTCATTGAAAAAAAAGTAAGGCTGAGATTATTGGGTTCTATCTTTTAATTTTTATTTGAGTGGACTAATTGATAATTAAGAAATATGCATGTTATGTTATGCTAGTGGTGAGAAATTAGGTAGTTAAAACATTAAGTGACTAATTGATATTCAAGAAATATGCATGTTATGCTATGACAAATTAGCATACAGCATATATCATGGTTCTAAGTATGTAACTATTATCTATGTGCCTTTATTCATAGATGCAGAGCATCCGTATTTGCATGGGAATTGAGGGATTGGAGCACTGTAACCACATCTTGGTGGATGGGAATGTCTTTCCTAGCCTCTAAAAAATGTCCTTACTTGACATCGAGAAAATTGATGCCTCACATATATCTGGCACAACAACATGAATTTTCCATTATGAAAGTGTAAGATTACTATTTTCTTTTGTCTAGCAAACTCGATATAGAATCATTCCATGCCCTCTCTCACCCTAAACTTTGTCCCGCACACAGCAAGACAGGAAGAAGGTGAGAGACTGAGAGTTAAATTTAGCATCAATCAGTAATTAGTGGTCATTTTGAATAAGATGGAAAATATTAAATTTTGCTCACGCCTCTTGTTACTAGAAAATTTGAATAGTCCCTCTCTATATATATAATAGTCCTATTTATTTTGTTTGTAAACTACTACTACTAGTATCATTTAAAATATATATATATATATATATATATATATATATATATATATATATATATATATATATATATATATTTAAATGTCATTTGAAAAGATTAAAACATATTGATTATTATTTGTATTCATATCTTTATATTTATAATAATAATTATCAGCGAAGAGAAAAAAGAACAATTTTTATTAACGGCTTATTAATCATTGTCTAAGAAAATAAAAGGAGAAAAAATTGTATTCAAATGCATAAAAATTTGTATTCCTCTCAAGACACTGTTTAGCATTTATCACTTCATTATTAGTTATAATTTATCAAAATTATGAAATTGCGTGAATTTTAATTTCTACTCAATACGTCTTTCTTATGATTTTACAATTATTAATAAATTTTGATCAACAAAATATATAAAACTATGTTGTTAGCATTATTTGAATACTAAACTATTTGGTAAAAAAAAATGGTGAAAATTTTTAGTAGAAAAAAAAAGAGATTTTAATGAAGAGGGAAGACACCTTATTTACAAAATGAGTAATCCTTTCTTTTCTTTGGTGAAGAAGAAATGAGGTGGAGAAGAAGAAAATAAGTGTCCCCTAAAAAAAAAAAAAGTCAATGTGTTTGATAGAGGAGAAATGAGAGATAAAAGAAATAAAAAAAAAAAGTTTGAGACTAGTTAGTTATTTTTATTCACCTATTTTTTATTTTTTTTATTTCAAACTAAGCTTATTTTCCCTCTCTTATACTTCACTTTTCTTATTTTTATTCATCTTATTTTTTTTCCTATCAACAAACCATTAAAAAAAATAAACGAATTTCCTATTAGTATATAGTAGTACTAAAAACAATTTTTTTAAAATTTTAGTACTTAATGTAAAAGTTTCACCCTTTTAAATCTTCCCATGGAAGCCAAGATATTTTAACCAAAAACGACTCACCAGTCACCTCAAACACGACCTGTTAAGGAGTATATAAAAGCAGCATTTAAAACTCTCAAGTTTCAAAGTCACACATACGGAAACGTGCCAAGACTCTTGGAGTCTCTGCCTCTTCTCGTGCTCCTTCTCTCTGTACGTTTTACACTCACACATTCGCTTTGCATTCCACTTTCCATAACGCAAATCCTTCGTGTTATATTTTCCCCTCGCTCTGTTGCAAGATCCTCGCAGCATCAGCATCATGATCGTGCCGAAACGCGAATTGATTAACGACGATGACGATAAAGATAACGACGCCGTTAACGACGACGACGCTGATGATCACCAAACGCCGAAAGGCCGGCGAGGTATTCGTTCACGGTACCTCTCCGTCAAGAACATGATTCACGGTAATTTTATTTTACGCGCTCTTGATTTTCCGTACTCTCCGTTGCCTTCTACGAGTTTGATTAATTACTCCTGAATCCTGATAGAACTTAGAACGCACAAAACGACCGTCAATGCTGTGTCGTTATCGATTTTCTTTTTGAGAAACGAAATAGTCGCGTTTTCAATATGTTTACATGTGTGTTCGTTATGGTTTCTTGCAGATGAAAGGGAAGAAATTGCCAGGGCTGACTCTCACAAGTTTAATTTGATCTTTAATGAAATGGAAACCTTACATCAGCTAGGTATTTATTTTTTTATTTAGTGTAATTATCTAGGAAATAATGATTTAAAAAGCTCTTTATTAAAATAAAAATATTATTACCGGTTAAAATATAATTTTTGTTTCTCTTTTTTTAATATGCTATTTCAATCTTCTTATATTTTAATTGAAACATTTTATCCTTAACTTTTTAAAAATTTATAATTTTAATCCCCTATTTTTAATTGAAATATTCTATCTCTCACTTTTAAAAAATTTAGGATTTTAGTCTTCTTGTTAATTCCAAACTTGTTGACTTGTGTATTTTTTTATATTTTTTTAATAAATTAAGCTAGTTGGTAATTAAATAATTTAAAAAAAAACATTGTTATTTTTATAATAAACAAACAATTATTCGTTAACGCTTACAAAATAATATTCAAAATTAACTACAAAAATTAAAATTATGGAATTTTTAAAAATTAAAAACAAAATATCTTAATTAAAAATAGGAGAATAAAAGTCCATTATTGTTTTAGAGTAACCTAAACTAAACACGTATTATCAATAGCAATAATATTCATGAGGCTGGTGTTATGTCACCTGGACACATGGTTATCTGTTATCTATATCTATAAATATGTTTCATAAATTATTAAGGATAAATGAATATGATTGCAAATAAGTATAACTTTGTCGCATTAGTAGTTAATAAGAACAAATGGACATAATATCAATCTGTAATTAATAGAGAGTTTTGTGGTTGTCTAATTATATTTAACTAACTTTGAGTGATAAATAGAATCACATATACTGTATGTAAATAAGGTTATTTTCCTAATAAGTAGAAGTTGTTGAAAGATTTAATATTTAACTGTCTCCCAAATTATTAGATATATAATGAGTTTGTTAGTTAATTAGTTAGAAGTTGGTTAGCTTGTTAGTGTATAAACACTCGTTTGCATACACTTCATTCAATTCAATGAATACAATTTCTTTTATATGCCCTTGTATTGTTCATCCCAAGCTACAAGTGATGTGAACACTTTCGGCTTGTGGGCAGCTATTAGAGATATAATTAGCTTGTTAGTTAAATAGTTAGAAGTTGGTTAGCTTGTTTATGTATAAATTCTTTTGTGTACAATTTATCCTCTTCATTCAATTTCAGAATTCTCTCTAATTATCCATGACTATTGTGCCAGATAGAAGCAAACATGATACCCGATGTTTTCCCGGTGTTGCTCACACGACTTTCTTTGTTTCTCATATTTAAATTTTGGTGTAGTTCTCACCGTTTTTTTTTTCTGTCTCGTCATAGTATGTTACTCCTACATGTAAAGGATACAAATATAAATTTTTTGCTTCCAATTTTGATTTTAATGTTTAGTCTGATGTCAGTTACAAAGCCAAGAGAACAAGTAGCCGATGCAAAGGCTCTTTTGGACATCACCCAATCTTTGGTAATGTCTGTGAAAAATATTGCCATTGGTGGACTAACTCCTTCAGACTTTGTTACCCACATTCTTAAAAAATTCGGAGGACAAGCTGGACCAAGTAATAGCACTGAAGATTTCAGCAGAAACTCAGTAGCTTGGAAGGATATTGGAGTTGCAGTGTCACGTGTTTTTAGAGCGGGTTGTGGGTGTTATACAATGTAATATATTGAGAATTCTTTGTTATCCCATTGTAATATTTTTTTTTATATTTATTCTCAATTTTGCTTGTTCAGGATTGGCGCCATGGATGCTAAAATAAAACAGAGGAAGGTTTATAATCGTCGCAAGCGTGTGAGACCCACTGAATTGGCCCGGCCTAAAGAGGTAAAACTTATTTATTGAGTTTGTAGTTTTTCTCAGAATAGAAAAACAAGGAGGAGAGAAAAGAAAACCAAGTTTATAAGCGGTTATGATTTTGATTGACCTTTAAATTTGCTGTACAGTCGGTTTTTAATTTCCAATTTTTTAATCTCTAAAGTTTCTGACACTTTTACCACCCATTTCTTTGTGGGGAGAACATTATGAAGGTGCAATCTCTTCAGGCCTAACTCGAGAACATGAATTTATTAATGCTAGCATACGTGTTTGTTATTCAGAATTGTAAATTTAATGATTTTTATGTAATATGATATGCTAGTTTCATTTTTTTTCTTTATTTTTGCAGCTTGGTGGTGGTTCGGGGGAAGAGAGAACTGAGACTGATAAACATATGATAACCATGTTTAACATCTTAAGGATTAATAAATTTGTGAAGCTTGAAAATCTGATTTTGAATCGGAACTCATTCGCACAAACGGTGGAGAATTTATTTGCTTTATCCTTTTTAGTCAGAGATGGGCGGGCTGAAATAAAAGTGAACGAGGCTGGATGGCTACTAGTTTGTGAGTTACTTTGAAAATGCTTATACTAGTTATGAACTCTCAATTTATTATACTTTTAGCCTAGATTTTACCTAGATATATTTTCTTCATGCACTTGCTCTAATGCCAGCGCCAAGGAATGCTCCTGCTGCTAATTCAGTAGTTTCCAGGGATGTTGCTTTTAGCCACTTTGTATTCAGATTTGACTTCAATGATTGGAAGGTATTTCTTTTATGGAATTGTTTGTGCTATTAAAGTAAATTTAGTGTATCATTGTTCGTTTGTGTATGTTACAATTATGAACATTAGCCTTTTCTGCTTCCCTTTTTCTTTTAATTGAATATTAATGGTTGGACTATGAATCTTTCCACTCAAATGGTTGGGGGAATGTAACTGTTTTGTGATAAGAATTATGCAGAACAGCCTTATCCTTTGGTGCTCTGAAGTCTGAACACTCACTTTGAAGTTGCCTATGCTTTATATCTTTTAGACATTTGCTGATTTGCACTATCACCTTCATGATCATTCAGATTGTAATGGAACTATAAAATAGCCGCTTTTCTAAAATTCTACTGAGTTTCAGTGTACATTTATTCTTCAATTTTTTTGCCCATGATTTCCTACTGCTGGAAGCAAATTATTCAAGAAAAATGAGTTCCTTTGTCATTTAATTTTTGTATTGTGTTAATTTAGTCTGGAAACTTCTGCTAAAAGAACTAATTGTGTAACCGCAAGCTATTTTTTTGTCATTTAATGTCTTTCTTGTCTATTCCTGTTCTTTCATGAAATTCTCAGCTGATGGTTTGCTCTGTTGGTGTTGGTGAGGAGCTGATGCCTCATAGGGATAGCCAATTACAGAGTCAGACTGAAGTATCTGCAGAATCTAGTGAAAAAAAGAAAAAGAAAGAAAAGAAGCCCAGAACAACAAAAGTTCAGTGATTTGGTTCCAAGTAGCATAGATAGTAGTAAACAGAAATTAGTCACCAGGAAGTGATGCATTTGTTGAAGACACTCCCGTGTTGTCGTACTCGTAGTGATCAAAGAGCTTATGTACAGTGATTTTGCATATTGTTAAGAATTTTTGTTTTGCTCATTCTATGCGTAGGAATATACAAGCTCATTATATTTGATTCAGGTCAAATTTGCATCGATACAGTTTCCTGTTTTGAAAACTGTCAAATACCAGATAATGGCACCAGCGCATAATGATATTTAACTAACATCGTTATATTTTGCAGTAGCAAATTGGGTCCAGAAATTGATGTGGTGTGCGTTGTGCGCTGCCTTGAATTTACTAACATTAAGAATTCGAAATAGATGCTACTAATCAAAACATGAAAGCAATGTCAAGGAATCCGTGCAGACAGGGGCGGACCTGGTGACAGACGCCAACTACCAACAAAAAAGAAGGTAAAATTCATCTAAAAATTAATTAATTATATATCATTGATCTTTATACAAAATATTTATAATTAATTTAATGTTTCAATACGTTAATTTCATTAATAATCTATCAAATCAAGACAAGTTTTTCTTATATGTCATAAAAATAATTAATAATTTATACTCATTTTTCAACAATTCTATTTGTATGTATACTAACAAGTAATCAATAAAAATTTAAATTTTATCTCATTAAAAAGTATATCTTGTTATAATTTTTGCTTCTCACAGTTCTTGACTCTAATAATTGTTATTGTATGTTTTTATAATTTAAAAATTATAACAATATTCAGTCAATTCAATAAAATTTGTTTATAAGACTTTTAAAAAACAAAAATTCTTTCAATTACAAGAAGGTAAAGTTTAACAATGAGATATTAATAAAATAAAAAAAATCTATTATATAATAACTGAAATTTGATGATATATAATATTTAGATATAAATTCTTAAAAAATATAAAATTAGTATTGATTTTATAATTTGAAAAAAACTAGGAAATCAAAAACGATTATATACTAACTAAATTTTGATGAAATATAATATTGAGATAAGAT